>NW_028258173.1:757575-909090 GCF_053883595.1 Heterocephalus glaber | reverse complement strand
AGAACCAGCCCCAGCCCCCTCTGCCTCGGAACTGCATTTTGGGTCAGGGTTACCCTGAGGTATGAACCCTTCTGGGTTACAGCAGGAAACACCAATGGTCCAAGCTTTAGACGACTCCAATGTGGGAAGGTGCAGAAAAGCCAACAGGACAAGCCTGAGGAAGCAGAACGGGGAAAGCCGCAGCGTTCAAGCGAGGCCCAGGGAAAGGGGCATTGAGAGCGAGCATTGTGTGAGAGCAGCAGACCCTGAAGGCTCTGGGGGTCAGAGTCAGGCCTCTGCCAGACTTTCGGGAGAAAGGGGGGGCAAATTGGCGCCCCAGAGGAGATAGCTGGGCGACAGAAGACAGCAAAGTAAGTGTTACAAAGAGCAGTTCAAGCTGGGTGCTGTGGCCAAGCCTGTGATCCCAGTTACTCCAGAGGCTGAGGCAGGAGGATGGATCTCCAAGAGTTCAAGGCCAGCCTGGGCTACACAGTGAGAACTTGTTGTTTTTGGAGCTGGTTTCGCTATGCAGTTCAGGCTGTGCTTGAACTCACTATGTAGCCCAGGCTGGCCTTGAACTCTCGGGGTCCATCCTCCTGCCTCTGCCTCCCAGGCACTGAGATTACAGGCGTGTGCTACCACGCCCGCAGTCACTTATGAGGTAGGGAGCTCGAATGGTAATCAAACAGCATCTCCTAGAGAACATGGGCCAGGTGGCCACACACAGGCTTCTACTGAATCTTCAAGCAAACCAAGTTTTTCAGGAACAGTCACTTCCACTCTTATTTAAATTATTCAGCAAAGTAGAAAAAGAGTTAAAGCTGCCCAGGTCATTTTATGAAGTTGTCTTCCTTCCCAAAGGAGGTAACAACACAAGAAAAGAAAGTTATATATTCAACTTACAGATATAGTTGCCTGCATAGAAAACATAAGCAAATCTAATGAAATTAGTACTCAAAAAACACATCCTTATCACGTGAAGTCCACCTGGCACTGCAGGCTGGTCCAACACTGGGTCTGCTCCAGGGTTTCCTCAGCCATTGCCTCATGGAAAGAAAAAATGCTGTGTCTTCACCTGTGTGAACATCTGCCTATGAGGAAAACTCTTGGTCATTTGGGGATGTAAAATAATTTTTTCTTTTTCTTTTTGGTGTGGGGCTTGTGCATGTGAAGCACACGCTCTCCCGCTGTGCTGCACCCAGGCCAAGGGAATCTCTTCCCTTGATAAAGGTCCCATTGAGAGAGCACACAGCGGTCGTCCCACCGAGTAGAGAACTCCAGCTTAATCCCCTGCAAGTTAGGCAGCCAGACAGGATGGGCACTGTCTCCTGCTGTTGCCATGGCTCCAGGGTGCAGGCCAATTCTGGGAGCAAGCAGGAGTCGGAAGACCATGCGATCATCTACTCAGCGTTCATGAGAGAGAATCAGAATCGCAGTCCCGATGAACTCAGGACCCTTCGAGGTGGGCAGATCTGTCCACAAATTCCACTTCTCTACCCAAGCTGCGACGCTCTGGAAACAGCAAGACACCTCTAAGCCAGTCCACTGCCCATTCTGCAAATGAAGTTTTACTTAAAGGAACAAAGCACCCCCTGTCAAAGAGTGTCTCAGTCAAGCTGGGGACCTCTGGTTTCTGCTGCTGCTTGTCCCACCAGCCACCCGTGGCCTTTCTTCCGCTAAGGACGGCCCAATCCGGACACCAAACAGCCTCACAAATCCAGAAAACAGAAGTGGGTTGTTCTGCACTTTTTCTTTTTCTTTTTTTGTAAGTTGAGGGACTATCTCTTCAAACAAAACCTCAGCAGGGCATGCCAGACTGTGGCTGTAACCCTAGCTAATTGAGAGGCTGAGGCAGGAAGGTGTAGAGTTTGAGGCCAGCAGGGACCACACATCGAGAGCCTATACCAGAAACACAAAACGCCAGCTGAGGTGGTACACGCCTGCGATCCCAGCACTTGTGGAAGCTGAGCCAGGAGAGCTGCAAGTTTAAACCCAGACTATTTCAAAATTTTAAAAAGTGAAAAAAGAGGCTGGGATTGTAGCCCAGTGGTAGAGCATCCCTGAGTTTCACCCCCAGTAGCACAAAAAGAAGGCAAAACTGAGCAGGTCTAGGCGGGAGTGGGGCAGCAGCAGCTCCCCAGCTGCTAGCGCTCCTGGGAGACAGGAGCTGTGGTAATGACCTCCCGGGAGCCCCTAAGTGCCCAGAGGAGCGTAATTAAGTAGCCTCCTGTGACTTAATGGGATCCTGGGCACTGTCCGCAGCCACTGCCTGCCCTGCATCCGTTCCTCCTGATTTTGTCCTGACAGACCCGGACCTCCTTCTGGAGCAGTGACGTTGAGCCTGTGGCACGGGTGCCATGGTGGGCTGTTGGTTATCACCACGAGCCCTAAAGGGTTCGTGTCACTGCCCTAGAGGGTGTGCACACGCAGCCGAGTCTGGGGACAGCCCTTGTGAGCTAGCCATTCTTTTGCAGGAAACTTCCCAAGAGCTCAGCTGCTCCTGCTAGTGTTTGGGTACGGCCAACAGTCTGCTTTTTTCCCCCCATTAATTTTTAAACGGGGTGTGGTGGTGTACACCTGTAATTCCAGCACTCTGGGAGGCTGGAAGGACTGCAAATTCCAACCCAGTCTGAGCAATTTAGCCATTAGCAATTCAGCCATTTATCCCAGGCCATCCTCAGATTTGCAGTGATCCTCCTGTCTCAGTTTCCCAAGTGCTGGGCTCACCAGACAAAAATAATCCTGACCTCACAAAGAATGGGGAAATCTTGTCACCCTTTTTGTTTTTTAAGGGGGCTTTTTTTGGGGTCTTTTCTTCTTTTTTGGTACCAGGAATCAACTCAGGGCCTTGTGCTTGCCAGGTAGGTGGTGTGCCACTGAGTTACATCCTTGACCCTTGTTTCTTGTTTTGTTTTGTTTTTTTTTTTGTACCAGGGATCGAACTCAGGACCTTGCACTTGAGAGGCAGGCATGGAGCCACTGAGCTAAATCCCTGGCCCTGTTTCCTGAGACAGTCTTGCTGTGTGGACCAGGTGGGCTCAAACTCACTGCAATCCTCTTGCCTCGGGCTCCATTATTTCGCACCTATCGACTTTGCATAGATCCTTAGCAAGGTCCTCTCTTTTGTTTCTGATGTTCAAATGCAAAACACAGCTTATTTTCTTAGTTCCTGAGGGGGGTAGTTAGTGAGGGGAAGGGCCTGAGACAGGATGGGTGACTGGCCACCCAGATAAGAATTAAAATCAGGCCGGGGATTTAGCTCAGTGGTTTCCCCGCCTGCTGCGCAAGTGCAAGGACCTGAGTTCGATCCCCGGTACCAAAAAATAAAAAATAAAAAAAATAAGAATTAAAATCAGAACAGCTGGTGAACGAGGACTTCTCCCCGCAAGTGGGCAGTGCAGTTCTTCCCCACCAAGCTCCTGAGCTCTGAGAAACTTAAAATCCAAGATAACTAGTTTTTTCTTCCTTCAAAGTCCCCGTTTCCAGTAAACCCCACAGTGTGAAGGACTGGGTTAGAAGCCTGAGTCCCAGTTGGTCCACACAGCACCATCCGAGTGGCTACCAGGCATTGGGCAATTCCTGTGTCCCATGTATCTGTAAGTGGCCCTGGGGCGGGGGCAGTGGCCACCCACTCGGCCCTTCGGGGAACCCAGGAGCAGCTCTTATCTCCACTCAACGCCCTGCCCTGCTCTTCGGCTCTGGCTCTTGCTTCCAGACCTCTGTGGGCCTGCCCCGTACTCTCCATAACGATGATGCAGAGTGTCTGTCCCTCATGAGTCACATTTTTTTTGGCATTACTTATTTATTGTTTTGTGGTACCGGGGACTGAATGCAGGGCCTTCACACTGACCTACATCCTCAACCCTTTTTTAATTTTTGAGACAGGGTTTCACTAAGACAGAGCCTGCTTCAGCCTCTTCAAGAGCGTGATCACAGTTGTGCCACCGCCACATCTGGCAGATAAACTGCTTATTCTGTTCAGCTTTTTGGGTTTTCAGTATATTTTGATATTTATCTTGAACTAGCTGGATGTATCAAGCTTCACCTTTTTTCCCCCATGAATCAGATTCCAGTTCCACTGTTCTCCTATATTATTTTTCTTATTTCTTTAATTCATAGTCTTCAGGTTTAATTTGTTCTTATTTTTCTGACTCCATAAAGTGGAAGTGTAGATTACTGATTTTATTTATTTATTTATCTTTGGTGTTTTGAGACAGGGTCTCACGATATAATTCAGGTTGGCCTTGGACTCACTACAGCCTCTTAAATGCTGGTATTACAGGCATGTACAGCCACACCTGGGAGATTATTGATTCTAGACTGTCATCTTTCTAACACAAGCGTTTTTGTTCTGCTTTTGACAAGTGTCTCACGATATAGCCCAGGCTGGCTTCGAACCCTCCATCCTCCTGCCTCAGCCTCCAGAGTGCTGAGAGAAAGTCACCCTGCCTGGCTTCATAGGTATAAAAATCAAGCAACAAAAAGAGAAAAACAAAACAAAACAAAAAGTATTAAAGGTAAAAATTTCTAAGCACTGGTTTGGGATTTGCTCTTTGTTTTTGTTTTTTTGGTACCGGGGATTGAACTCAGGTCCTTGCGCTTGCACAGCAGGGAGCGAAACCACTGAGCTAAATCCTCGGCCCTGGGATTTGCTCTTTGACCCAGGGCTTATCTATATGCATTTATGCTGGAGCTATGGCCCAGTTTCTGCATGTACAGGGTGACTCTGAAGCCCTTACAACTACAGCTTGGCAGGGGTGGAAGTGGGTGCCAGCCTCTTTGTGGCCTTAGAACAAACACCACTGAAAAGCCAGCCATTGGGATTATTTCTTAATGTATCTGCTTTGTTCTAAAAGTCACTTCAACAGAAGGTGCTTTCCCTAGTGGAGTGGCCAACACTTTCCAGAGCTCATGGAGACCCGTGCGGCCGTCCTCTTCCTGGAGGCCTTGCGAATTCACAGCGAGCTCACCTGGCGCAGGCTCCCAGACTGCTTCGGCTAGGGTCACGGGTGCTGGCCAGGCCCAGCAGCCTCAGGAAGCCTCTCCCAGCTTTGCCAGGTGCATGCAGGTGCCTAAGGGCCTGGGCGGCCCGGCTGGTCTCTGTGCTGGGTCCTGGAGCTCAGCCAGCTCCCCCCTCCCCGGGTTGTCCTGAGGCTTGTTGCTCCCCTCCCGAAGCCTTCCAGCAAGGCTCCTGGCCTGGAGGGAGCCCTCTGGAAGAGCAGCGCTGCACGTGGTGTCCCAGGTCTGCTCACCGCGAGGCCCACGCGGACCCCTCCGGAGCGGCTTGCATCTGCTCCCGTCACAGTGTCATGGCTCTCTCATTACCACCTGCTCCGCTCTCCTGAGCTCACCCAGCCCAGGGTTTCACAAGTGTCCCCAGAGGCCAGGTGGCGGTGGCAGGGACTTCCTGGTGTTCAGCAAGATCACAGGAGGCCGCTGCTGTGAACAGGCTCCATCCTGGCCGCCAGCGGCCTGGACAACAGTGTGGTGTCCCTCACTGACCACCACTGTCTGCTGGCCTCCCGGAACCAGGGGCAGAACAGCGACAGCCACATGCCCTCGAGGCTGGTGTCCACTGCACTGGCACCAAGCTTCTGGCCTCAACCTCTCAGGGAAGGGACCCACTTTCCCTGAGCCCACCTCGACAAACAAAGAAGGTCACCGGGACCAGCTGCCCTTGCTTCTCCTTCCTGCTTCCCTTGGCTTCCATCTACGAAACTGGCCTGTCAGACACTTACTTCCTTATTTCTCTCTTCCTTTTTTCTTCAGTACTAAGGACTGAACCAGGGCCTCTGGGCTGAGCCCTAGCCCCCAACACAGCCCTTTCTGTCAGAGACGGGGCCAGCATCCCCTTTTTATCAGTTTGTGTTTGTGACACATCACGAATACACCCACAGACCTGAATCTAGGGTGTACCCCTGTGCATCCGTATGGCACCTCTTCCCTCCTTCCTCACCCTCCCAGAGTGCGGGAGGACAGGCCTGAGGCTCCAAGCCCAGCTCCAGATAGGTGAGATCTGCCAACTGGATCTTCGTGATCCTTTTATTTATTTACTTTTTTGGTACCAGGGATCGAACTCGGGACCTTGTGCTTGTGAGGCAGGCACTGGAACCACTGAGCTAAATCCCCGGCCCCCATGATCTTGTCCTTTGATGCTGGTTTGGGGGTGTTGGCTTGGGGGGGAGTGGAGAAAAGGGGGCTGAGGCCCTGCGGGCTGTGTGTGTTATGCCTCTGGGCCCCAGTGTGTCCAGACCTGTCTCAGAGCACTGTCTCGAGGGTCACTGGTCCAAAGCAGCCCCTCAGGAGAGGACCAGGAGACCCCGCAGTGACACCTGACACTGGAAGCAGATGGGTGAGCTGGGGTCCTGAGGAAACAGGACTGGACCCTCTCGGGAACAGGAGATGGGGATTCTGGGGTCCCCACCCCAGCACTAGGGATTGAACCTAGGGCCTCTGCACTGACCCACATCCCCACTTGTTTTTTTTTTGTTTGTTTGTTTTTAATATGAGACAGGCTCTTGGTATGCAGTTCAGGTTGACCACAAATTCAGGGGAATCCTCCTGGCTCAGCCTCTCAAGTGCTGGGACTACAGGTGTGCGCCATCATGCCTGGCATCCCCAGTTCTTATTTATTTAGGTTTTTTTTTTTGAGACAGGGTCTCACTTTGTAGTTCTGGCTAGCCTTGAATTCAACTATGTAGCCCAGGTTGGCCTTGAACTCATGGTGATCCTCCTGCTTCATCCTCCGAGGGCTGGGATTACATACAGCCTAGGCTGGGCTTGCTTGAACTTTCGATCCTCCTGCCTCAGTCTCCTAGAGTAGAGAGATTACTGGCCTGGGTGCCTCCAGTGTTTCTCGGGGAGCAAAGGGCAGCAGGACCTGAGTGGCTTGTCACAAACACCTTGGGTAACAATGTATGGAATGTGTCTTCCCCTTTTACCAAGTTTTTTGTTGTTTTTTTTTTTAAATAGCAGTACTGGCGATTGAAACCAAGACTTCTGCACTGAGCTACATCCCCAGGCCTTTATAAAAAACATTGTGAGCCGGTGTCTCTGTGTCTGAGTCACCAAGTTGTCCAGTCTGGGCTCAAACTCGGGATCCTTTCCCTAGTCTTATAGCAGGCGCCGAGATGTCAGGGGCACCGTGATGTCTCAGGGTGAGGATGGCCACGACTCACATGCTATACAGGGAAGAAATCCCCTAAAGCACAAGGGAAAGCTCCCAAACTCCTGTACTGGTGACCCACAGGAAGAACCAGACTCCGCAGCCCAGCAGCTCCTAGGAAGCCAGCCCTGCTCTCGAGCGAACAGGCCAGGCTCACGGCCGGCTCCGGCTCTTCCCGGTGCTCCAGTCCCTTCCCATTTTCTCTTCCTTCACAGTGAAAAGCTTTTTAGGTTTGTTCTGAGATGGGCTCTCGATATGTAATCCAGGCTGGCCTTGATCGTCCTGCTTCAGCCTCCCGCGTGCTGGGATGACAGGCATGCGCCACCATGCCTGGCTCCTTAAAGCTTCTGCATGTTTTGTGTCTTGCTTCAAGGTCTCCCGCACAGCCTGTGTCCCTGGGGCCTCTGAGGTCCACGCAGGGTGCAGCATCCATGGGGGAAGAGCCCACGGCACTGGGCGGGGCCTCTGGGTCCCAGTACTGGTGTGGCTGTGCTGCCGTTCACCTGCCAGACTCTCGGGAGGCAGACACCTCCTGATCATGGCCACTTCTTTGCCAGGAGCTGCCTACGGGGCCACCAGGTGATGCCAGCTGCTTAAAGCTGTTCCATGACTCCACGCAGCACCAGTGCCTGGGGCCTGCACACAGCCTGCGCTGGTCCACATCTTGTTGACTTAATTAGCTACCAACATTTAAAGGGAGACATTTTATGGCTTCTCTAGGAACAGAAATGTTGGGAGCAATGCTACATAATTCTAGGGAAAAACCATTTGAGTAGGCCTAGTTCTCCTGCCTGCAGGCCAGCTAGGACATTCCAGACATAATTGCATTTGGGTCACAACTGAGACCTCAGTGATCCCCGGATGCTGTAATCTCCAGGACAAGACCACATCTGCGGGAGATGCCAGGGAGGAACCAAATCTTCATCTGCACAGTTCCTCATTGTTCTTAGATTTCCACTGCTCCCCAGTCTTTTGTTACACCTTGTTTATCCCAATGTGAAGTACTGAACTCTGCATTTCACTTGTTACATCTGTTTCCCCATGTACTGAATAAAAGGTGCTGCAAGCTAGATGGTTTTTGTCTTTGCCACCCAGAGCAGCACTGATCAGACCCAAAGCTCAGCTTCTTCTCGGTCTCACTTTTCTACCTTTCCTGTAATTCGCCGTGTGCTGCCGGGGCTCGCAGGAGACCAGGACTCACTGCAGAGGTTCTGGTAACGTCCCCTTCCCCTGTTCCCTACAGAGAAAGATCTGCTTGCTCCTCCTACACTGTCAGGAAGGAGCAGCCCTATTGGTGTCAAAGCCTCTAGTGGCTGCCGCCCACTGCCACTGCAGGCCACCGTGTCCTGTGCTGCTGCAGTGGGGGCTTGGGCTGGGGGTCAGGGCTGAATCAGGCCCTGACTCCACTGAGCAGTGGCTGTGTGACCTCCGGCTGGAGCACAGGGCCAGCAGGCGCCACGCAGAAGCCCTGGGCTAGGGAAGCCCACAGCTGGGCCACGTGGGCAGGGGGACTCTCGGTTGGGCTGTCAGATGGAAGCTGGTTGTTCTGTTCCGCTTTAACCCTGGATCATCAGATAAGAGAAGTCTGGAACGGTGTCACCACACAAATCTGCACAGGAAGGTTCTGATTGTGTAAGTGGGGTTTCTACAGTGACGTTAGAGCAGCATACAGTGCTTTATCTTAACACTCCATGCAAGCTGTTCTCCCCCAGGCCTGGTGGTGGAACGTAGGGCCTTTCTACTTCTGCTTTTAGTGAGATGGGGGTCTCAGATGCTGCCCAGGCTGGGCCTTAATTTGGGATTCTTCTGCCTCAGCCTCCCAGAGTACTGTGATTATAGGCATTCCCACTGTGCATACATTTTAAAGGAAACATTTCAAAATGTCAGGGAAAAGCTAATGTAATTTTCAAAAGAACAAATTTAAAAAAAAAAGCAACATTCACACTGTTCTTCACCCCCCTTTCTTCCCAAGCCAGGCCTCAGTGGGACTGTCCCGCGGGATGGTGGGCTGGTAGACGCCTCGGGAGAAGGCAACTCCTCTCTGCCCCTCTCTGCCGCCCAGCCTCGGCTGGCATCACATTCCTCAGGAGCTTCCCCTGACCCTCTGGGCCCAGGACAGCCTTTGCCCTCCTGCCCACACCCACTGTCCCACCCGCCCCTTCTGGGACTCCAGGGAGTGGATTGCAGGCTGGCACTGGGATCTGGCCTGTTTCCACTCGAAAACGGGATTGCAGCATTTCCAGCCTTGGCTTGCAGGCCTGGGCTGAGGGGTCGTCCCGAACCTCAGGGCTTCTCCTGGGAGAAGAGCACAGCTGCCTCCCTCCAGCACCTCCCCTCCCTTCAGAGCATGGCTTCCTTCCCGTGGCTCAGCTACAGAAGTCACACGGAGCCCACTGTCCTGTCTTTCTAGCTCTCAGTCACCTGTGAAAGGAGCAGACTGACCAAAAGCAAAAAGCGGGAAAATGTCTAGGAAGCGCCTGCCAGTGCGGGGACGAGCGGCGCCCTCCACGCAGAGCCAGCTGCGGGCGCCCGGCCAACTCTGAGGGCGGTTTGGAAACACTTCTCGTAACACAGGCTGCCCACACTTTGACCCAGCTCTTTCCCTTCTGGAGAGTTATCCACCGCGGACTCCCGAGAGAGCGCACACGCCCTGATGAGCAGCATGCGTGCGTGGACGGTCAGGATGACCGCCGGGAGCACAGGCAGATGCAGAAGCAGGCCACCCACGGCACGTGGGGCTGAGAGAAGACGCGTGAAGATTCAGGCACGTGTGGTGCCCCGGCAGGCCTAGCAGCCCGGCCTGAGGGGAAAGGCCCGCTGCCCACCTCAGGCCTGAGCACGCTTTGTTTTGGGCCCCAGGTGTGCAGCCCTTGTTCCTGGGGTCTGGCCGCAGCACAGGGTGGGGGAGGAGGGGAGGGGAGGATCATCCTGACCCCTGCTGCAGAAGTCTGGGCACTGACAGTCTGCACCCTCAGAAGGTGAATGGGTCGGCCTCCGACTGGCTTCTCAAAGTGGGGGTTTCTTGGTGAGTGAGGTGTTGGCAACCCTGTCGGGGTCTGCAGTCCCCTGAGCTGTTCAGAAACAAGTGACCTCTGTTGAAGATCACCCTGCTGGTCTGAGCTACATTCCCCAACCCTTTTTTTTGGTATCAGGAATCGAACTCAGGACCTTGCACTTGGCAGGCAGGCGTGGCACCACTGAGCTAAATCCCTGGCCCCCCAACCCTTTTAATATACTATATTTTTACTTTGAGACA
This sequence comes from Heterocephalus glaber, assembly GCF_053883595.1. NCBI lineage: Eukaryota > Metazoa > Chordata > Mammalia > Rodentia > Bathyergidae > Heterocephalus > Heterocephalus glaber. The sequence goes on along the minus strand of NW_028258173.1, from coordinate 898,690 downwards.
GAGTCCTGCTAAGTTGCTAAATTGCCTGGCCTGGGCTCGGACTTGCCATCTTCCTGCCACAGCCTCCCAGAGCGCTGGGATTACAGGTGTGCATCTCCATGCTTGGCCTTATGTTATTCTGAGATAGGGTCTCACTAAATTGCCCAGGCTGACTTCGAACTCATAAGCCTATCTTATCCTCTTACGTAGCTGGGGTTACAGGCATGCCCCACTGTCAGCCCGGATTATTTTGGGGGTAAAAGTAATTATCTTGAAAACTTGTGATTTCTTCCCTCACACCCAAGGTTAACCCTCTTCCAGCCATTTGCAATACTCCATTCTGCTTCTGCATATTTCATGGGTGGACTCCGAGCTGGGCAAATGCCACCCCGCAGCCTTTGCTGCCCTGCTCTGGGAGGGAGGAGAAGCCACCTCACCGAGCAGGCTCCCCTGGGAGGGCGCTGGGCTTTGTTTTATAACTCCCCTTCTTGTGTCAGCATTGCCTCTTTTGATGTGGATTTCTGGAGGGACACATCTTGCCAATTACTTCTTCCCATACATTTTAAGGCTATAAACTTGAAAATCCACCTTCGGCCTCCTGAGAAATCCACCAAATAACTGCAATCTGGAGAAGCCCCACGGTCTTGTTGTATCTGACCCTTCCCCCAGGCAGCGCACATGGCGGCCTGAGGCCCGTGTAGGGACTGGCCCTGGGTGTGGGAGGGAAGAGACACGGGCTGCTGCAGAGCCAGGAGAGGGCCCTGACTCCAGGGGCAGCAGGAAGGGCTGTGGGGACTGTGGTCTTCGTCCTCCCAGACCACCAACGGCATCTGGGGGTGCACAGGGCAGTGCTGAGCCCAGAACACTAAGGCCCTGGCACTGGGCCACCTCAGACCCAGCACCACAACTGCTGGACCAGTGTCCCCGACGGAGGCTCCACCAAACTCTGCCAAAGGGGAGCTGTCGACAGCCTGCCACTGTGCTGTGCTCACTTTGCTAGTCAGAACACACTGAACGTTGCTGTGCTTTAGAGCGGAGTACAGCTTACAGACTGACTGTCTGGGGACTCCACACGCTGCTCCTGCTCGCTGTCCCACATGTCAGAGTGATGAGGTCACATCCTCCTCCTGACCAGAGATTCTGTCCCCTTTGTCCCCTAGAATGGTCTTCAAGGTTTTACAGAAATATTCTCATGAACTAGGTGCAGGGGAATAGGCCTGTAATTCCAGCACTCTGGGAGGCTGAAGCAAGAGGACGGCAATTTTGAGCCCAGCTGGGGAAATAGTACCTTAGTGAGACCCTGTCTCCAAAAACAAAAAAAGCAAGCAAGCGAAACTGTAATCCCAGCACTCGGGAGGCTGAGGCAGGCGGACTGTCACAAGTTCAAGTCTAGCCTGGGTTACATAGTAAGTTCAAAGCCAGCCTGCACTACATAGCAGGACCCTGTCTGAAACACCAAAAAAGAAAGGAAAAAAAAAGTAAAAGGGGGCTGGGGTGTAGCTGGGTATGAAGACAGGCCTTGCGGTCAATCCCTGGTTCCACTCCGCCCAAGACACTCAAGGGTAACTCAGACCCCTTGGTCCCACTGACCACTCCCTTGGCTCCTCCGAAGCAACATCTTTCGTAGGGAGAACCAACGGCTCTCTGATGAAAGGCATCTTTCCGCCTTCATTTATTTATTTTTTGGTGCCAGGGATCGAACTTGGGACCTTGTGCTTGCGAGGCAGGCGCCGGAACCACTGAGCTACATCCTCGGCCCCTGGCTTTGTTTTTGTGCAGTACAGGGGACTGCACCCAGAGGCACTGCATGGGCGGGCGGAGCGGCACCCACAGCTGTTGGTGACTTATCTCCACTTACCTTCCTTGCAACCCCTCCTCCTTCCTGGGCCTGCTTCTCAGCCCGGCAGTCTCTGGGGCCTCGAGCGGGGCCTGGCAGGGGCACTGACTGTGCTCAGGCGATGCCACCCGGCTCTCTGTGTGGTGTGGGCTCAGGGCTGGGAAGCGCCGCGCCTTCCGCAGATGCCACCCGAGGCTGTCCTGTGCCTCGAGGCCCCAGCCCTTCCGTGGCGGCCTCCACACTCAGCCTTGGTGGCTGTGCACTGCCTCTGCCCTGCTGCAGCCGCAGGGTGAGTGCTTGGTGGGCTCGGGTGGCCCGCAGGTGGGGTGGCCCATCGTGTGCCTTCTCCGCCCACCGCGGGCCTCCCCTCCTGTGGGCGCCCACTGCACGCCGAGCTCCGCTTCCTGGCTCTGGCTCCCTCACCAGGGCTCTTCCTAGCCCTCTCTGCAGGCTTCACCTTGCTGGGGACTGCTTCCTACCCCAGCCAAGCTGCACTGCCGCCTGGTCCAGTGTTCCTGCCTGGCTCCCTCCCCTCCTCCAGTACTGGGGTTCAGTAGCCCCCTTTGATTCTGGTTTTCTGAGGCAGGGTCTCGCTGTGTCACCAAGTCGCCCAGGTTAACTCCAACTTGAGATCCTCCTGCCTCAGCGTCCTAGAGTGCTGGGATTACAGGTGTGACACCACAACCAGCTCTTTTCAAGGGTGTCTGTATGGGGAGGAGGGCTCTCCCTCCGGGCCAGGCATGGTTGTGACTGCATGAAAGACCCTGGGTTTCCCCCAGGCAGGCTCACTCTGCCCCCACCCATCAGGACACAGCCCTCTGTTTGGCCTAGGAGTCTTTCCCAGAGAGCAGGCGGCTGCCACAGGCTTGAGTTCACTTTTCTAGTGGCCTGCCCTGCCCTGCCCTGCCCTGCCCTGCCCTGCAGCAGGCCTAACCCACGGCTCCCCATCCTCCCCACCACAGGCTCCACGGATCCCTCCCTCCATGTCAGCTCCAGACGGCTGCTCCCAGCAGAGGTGCTGATAGGCCATCCCGGCCACTTCGGCTCGGCCACTCCACTCCGCCAGAGGCTGGCATGGCAACCCCTGCCACTCCTCAGACACCAGTGACCTCTACCTTGGAGAAACCAGGCCTTATTCTGGGAGGCTGAGGCAGGAAGGTCCCCTTGAGTTCGAGGCCAGCCTGAGTTACAGAGTGAGACCTAGGCTCAAAAAACCCAAACCAGCTGGGGATGTAGCTCAGTGGTTTCGCAAGCGCAAGGACCCGAGTTTGATCCCCGGTACAAAAAAAAACAACAAAAAACCCAAACCAAACCAAAAACAGGCCAGGTATTTGTCCCAGTGCCAAGTATTATTTGTCCCAGTGACGAGAAGACGACCGAGACACTTTCCTTGATTTCCCTGCAGAGCTCCAGTCACTCACTCTGCCTCATTACCACTTTTGTTATGAAATACACCCAGAGTGCACAGAAAACGCGCATCACACAGATATTTAAAGGCCAATGAAAATAAGTAACTTAAATGATGAAACAAACGCCCGTGCTCCAGCTTCAGGGGCACCTGCTGGCCTGCAGGAAGCGTTCCTCATCCCCGCGCCCCACCACCGGAAGGTTTCTGGGTCGGAAGGCGGCGGGGCCCAGGAGGCAGCGCAAGCGCTATTGCCTTTCCCACTGGAGCTGGGCCTGGTTCACGCAGCTCGGCTTGACCGCCAGCTCCCGCCCCCGCCCCAGGAGCAGCCTCGGGTGGAGGCGGGAGGTGACATGGTAGCAGAGTGTGGTGCCCATGTGTGGCCTTCACATGCAGGGTGTGGACAGATCTCGGGGGACAGGCTCACCCCCCGCCCCCACCCCGTGGGCCGGGTTTTGTCCACTGTCTTCTGAGCTCTGTGCGCCTGGGACTCCAAACACTGCTTCACCCAGTTTGACAGAGCTGCAGGGTCACACAGGGCCGGCCCCAAGCTCCGGTTGAGAGCTGTCACCTCCCTCCCGCCCCACAAGCACACGGGGAGCTGGCTACTCACCACCTGGGCTGCCCACGGTGAGTGACAGGATAAGCACTTAGACTGATGGCTTATAAGGAACAAGCCAGAGTTTATATGCAGCCAGCGCACTGTAAGTGTGAGCAATTAAGGGCCTGAAAATTTTCCTACAAAAACCTGTTAAAAATAAGTTGGGGGGCCGGGGATTTAGCTCAGTGGTTCTGCCACCTACCTCACAAGCACAAGGACCCAAGTTCGATCCCCAGTACCAAAAAAAAAAAAATAATAAGTTGGGGAATGCTGCACAAGTCAAGGACCCGAGTTCGATCCCCGGTACCAAAAAAAAAAAAAGTTTGGGAGGAAAAAAAAAATTATACAAGAGACTACAAGGAGACATTGGGGAAGTAAAAAAGATAAACAAAACTAAACTTGGTCAAATTTACTTCTGTTTAGAGACCACCAGCCCTCAGTAGCTCAAACTCCAATTGATACCACCGGAAAATAAAAACACAGATGTTCATATGTTTAAGAAATTAGTGGGATAAACGGGGCATGGTGGCACATGCCTGTAATCCAGTGCTCAGGATGCTGAGGCAGGAGGATCGCTGCAAGTTAGAGGCCAGCCTGGGCTACATAGCGAGACTTTGTCTCAAAAAACAAAACAAGGGGCCAGGGATTTAGCTTAGTGGTTCCGCCGCCTGCCTCCCAAGCGCAAGGACCCGAGTTTGATTCCCGGTACCAAAAAACAAACAAACAAACAAAAATAACAATAGACTTTTGGTGGGAGGGTATTGGGAAACCAGACAAGCTGGGTCTAAAGACTGTATGGAAAAAATAAATAGATTCCCAGGTGTGATGGTGCACACCTTCCATCCTAGCACTCAAGAGGCTGAGGCAAGAGGATCACTGGGAGTTTGAGGCTAGCCTGAGCTTCATATGGAGATCCTGTCTCAAAAACCAAAACCAAAACCAAAATAGGTAAATGGGAACAATTAGGAAAATTCTGAGGAAGGAATGTACAGAGAAGATCCTAGATCAGCCAACATGAAAGTCATGAAGGCTAATAATTCAGACTACAGTGCTGCACACGGACGGACAGGTGAGTAGGGCAGAGAGTAAAGAGTCCAGGCCACACCACCTGAAAAGCAGCGTGACAGGGACAGGAGCTTTCACACAAGTGGGCTGTGTGGGCTGTCCACTCAGGTGCTGGGACAGCCTAATGGTTATCTATCTAGGGTTAAAAAGTCTGGTTCCTAGCCAGGCGTGCACATCTGTAATCCCAGCACTTAGGAGGCTGAGACAGGACTGCCCTGAGTTCAGGCCAGCCTGAACTGCATAGTGAGACCCTGTCCAAAAAAAAAGAAACTGGAGTCCCCTAAGTACGTCACAAAACTGAGAAAGGATAAAGACAAGGACATTGATTACATAAAAATTAAAAATACATAGGAGAAGCCAGTGTGGTGGGGCACACCTGTAACTCCAGCTGCTTAAGAGGCTGAGACAGGAGGGCACAAGTTTGAATCCCGCCTAGGCAGCTTAGCAAGACCTCATCTCAAGTCTCAAAATGAACTGACTTAGAGAGTGGGCTAATGGTGTGGCACACAGTTGGAGCACTTGCCCAGTGTGCCCAGTACTGGGAGAAAACAAAAGCGAAACTGGGGGAAGATTTGCAATTTTTGTCTCAGAAAAGACTTAGTTTCCATTATACAGAATAAGCTTCTGCAGATAAGAAACACAATAACCCAGTACATGAATGGGCAGGTGACGAAAGATGAAGTAATCGTTACAATGACAACTGTCAGAGTGGTGCAGAGATGGATGTTTGGAACCCTGCTGAGGGTCTGGAGAAGGCAGCTGCGGGAATACGAGCGGCCAGGACAGTCTCCGGCAGGGGATTTACAATACCTGCCAAATTTAGAAGGTAATGCCTTGGTTTTGGGTTTTTTTTGCAGTGCTGGGGATCAGACCCAGGGTTTAGCATACCAGGCAGGCGGTCTACCCCTGGCTACACCCCCAGCTAGCAATTATCTTTTGATAAAGCAAACTTTTCTTGCAAATCTTTTCCCTTCCTTTTTTTTCTCTGAAATAGTCTCACTGTGTTGTTCAGGCTGGCCTTGAATTCAGTGATCCTCCTGCCTCGGGCCTCCCGAGTGCTGGGATTACAGGTGTGCTCCACCACACCCAGCTCCTTCACACATATGCGTTCTATGCACGCGCTGCAGCGTATACAGCCCACTCACCACCAGTCATCTGCAATGGCGAAGGCCTGGGAGGAGCCCGCTATGCCAGTGGACAGGGACCAGCTAGAGTGAGGGTGCACCCCCGCTGCGGAGCCGAGGAGGACGCGCTCTGGTGGGACGCGGGGTGGACTCCAGGTCCACATGGTGTCTCTGGCCACTGTAGTGAAACAGCCTCTTCCTCCATCCACCCTTGCTGCTGCACCCCGTCTCCTGCGGCTCCCCCGAATGGGCCCTTCAAATTGATTTTCCTGAAAACTTTGTGATGACCGCCGGTGCAGGCAGAGCTGCAGCACAAGGCCTAGGGGTCAGAGTGGCGCTTGGGCAGTGAAGCAGGACGTCCACAGTGCACCCTCTCCCGGAGAGGAAGCGGACTCTTCCTGTGCACCCACGGCAGGGCAGGGTGGTGTGGTGGGTGTGGGGAACCTGAGGGCTTGGCAGGCACGAACCAAGCTCCGGAAAGCGAGGGCCAGAAAAGACACCCCTGGCTGACAGCACCAGCCTGGAGCCCAGTGGCCACGCAGCCCTGGGCCGTCACCCGCCGTGGGCAGCTGCCCGAGCAGGCCACCCTCTCCTACCTGCAGGGCACTCATCCTGGGAGGGGAGGCCGGAAGGGCTGGAGCCCAGGTCTAGCAGCCTCCAGGTGTCCTGGAGGGAGGGGCTGGCCAGCGAGGACGATCCCAGGCTCTGCTGACCATTTTCCTCCGGGGCTGCGTCAGCCCGGGGTGGCTGTGGGGCCCTATTTTCTTTCTGCTGGGTGGATCTGCAGGTCACCGTGGGGGTCCTGTGTTGCCTCTGTAGAAGGTATAGAGGGCAGTCACCCTGAAAGCCACCCCCTTCGCTCCCACCCCGTGCCCAGTGCACAGCTCAGACAGGCCCGGCACAGGGGACGGGCTGTGTCCAGGAGAGCCGAGCCCCGCCCCGGGCTGAACCTTCAGGGGTGAAGCGAGTCTGGGTGGGGCGCCGCTCTCCAGCTGCACAAGCGGAGGGGCAGTGTGGGGTGCGCTGCTGCCGCCCTGCACCCTTCCCTGACCCAGGGGCCCTCACTGGAGCCACAGGCCAGTGTTCCGCTGCCCATGCGGCCACCCAGTGAGGTGCCCAGTGCTCAGCGACAGCTACTTACAGCAGTAGCACCTGTCCCACTCAGCTTCCCCCGCTCCCACACTCCAGTGTGCACCACACCCCTCACTGGCACCCTAGGCCGCACCCAAGCTGCTGCTCTACCTGCGTGGGCCCCACCAGCCGGCCTGCCTGGGAGCCTCTTGGGGCGGGGTTTCTGCCTGCGGGCTGTGCTGAGCGGGGCTGGCTCCTTCTCCCGTGTCCAGGGCCCTGCTCTCTCGTGGGGCGCTTCAGGTCCTGTCGTGGGAATTCACAGGAGAGGAGTTGTGTACTCGCGTATCCTCGATGGCGTTTGTCAGTGAGCTCTCCACAAGAGCAGGAGGAGACATCTCCGGGGCTGGGGACTCTGGTGACGGGGCCCAAGTGGGGGACAGTTGGCCCACCACCCAGGGCGCACTCGGAGGCGTCCTCTGTTGAGCTAAGTGAGTCCCACAGCCTCATGGGGAGGAGGCGGTCAGCACCGGGCACCCAGCAGAGGGACCCCAGGCAAGGGCAGGGTGGCTGCAGGGCACCAGCCTCGAGGAGACTGTTAGTGCTGGCCTGGAGTGCACAGGTGGGGTCCCTGTCCTGCCTGCCTTGGCCTGGATGGAGCCCGCCTGGAGATGGTGTGCAGCGGGCAGTCACTAACGAGGCCACTGTCAACCCCAGTCAGAGGGGTGGCCGTGTAAGAGTAGGCAGAGGGGGCGGCTGAGGAGCCCGGGTTGGGGCAGAGAAGTGTGGAAGCCTCCCTCGGCCTCCACGCGCCCTCCAGGGGTGTGGGTCCCCACGCGACAGACACAGGGGCCTCCAGGCCCACAGCACCATTCCCTGTGACTTCCTCTCACCCGCACTGGTCATTGGTTTCTGAGCGTCGCTGGCCTGTCCTTCTCCTGTTTGTCTTTTCCTTACCACTCTGGAGGACTTCATCTCTGTGTACCCTGGCCACTTCTCACGTGGCACCATTTACTGACAGAAATAAACAGGAACCAAAGAGGGGCCCACAGAGGCTTTTCTCTTGGACGTAATGAACACGATCATTTTGTAGTTTGGAAGAGATTAATGAAGTTTGATAAGATTCTTAATACAGCAGAGTTCTAGATGATCGATGTGCCATGATATGATCAAAAGAGACGATGGATGTTTAAACTTTAAAAAATGATCTCAGCGAGAGACACTGCCATCGATCCCCCTCGAAATCCTGCCCCTGTTCTTGCCACTTCCTGAAGCAGCTCCGGAAGTCCTCTTCCGTGGCTGTCCTGGCTTCCTTGACATCCCGAATCGGTTCAGTGTTCACCTCTCCTGGTCATTGTGACTTTGGGAAGAGCCAGAAGCCGCACCATGCCAGGTGGGGTGAACTAGATGATGACCCCACAATGTTTCATAGGCTGCCGTTCTGTCGGATGGCGCTTGGCAGCAGCATTCATTGTAGTTTTGATCCCACCTCATAGAGACACTCACAAAAGTGGACTTCCAGAACTGCTTCAGAAAGTGGCAAGGTTGGGCTTGGTGGCGCACACCTGTACCCCAGCAATCAGGAGGCTGAGGCAGGAGGATCACCATGAGTTCAAGGCCAGCCTGGGATACACAGTGAGTTCAAGGCCAGGTTGAGCTGCTTAGTCAGACCCTGTCTCAAGAAACAAGCAAGCAAACAAACAAGCAAACAAAAAACCAACCAACCAACAAAAACACAAAATCAAAACAAAACAAAACCCTAAACAGAAAGTGGCAAGGATGGTGGGATATGTTTCTTTCTTTTTTTTTTGGTACCGGGGATCAAACTCGGGTCCTTGCGCTTGCGAGGCAGGCGGCAGAACCACTGAGCTAAATCCCCAGCCCTGGGATATGTTTCTTGGTTTTGTTTTGTTTTTTTGGTACTGGGGATCGAACTTGAGACCTTGCGCTTTCGAGGCAGGCACTGGAACCAGTGAGCTAAATCCCCGGCCCTGGGATATGTTTCTTGAAGCCAGGAGAAGTACTGTATTTTGAGAAGGATCAATGGCATCGTATCCTTTTCTGAAACTTCAGTTTAAACATTCACCATATGCTGATCGCCCCCTGCCGTGCTTTACCAGGGTGGGCAAAGGCACATTTCTCTGACGATGTGGGGCTCAGGTGGTGACGGTGTGTGAGGGACAGAACCCAGGGCCTGTTCAAGCGGCAGACGCTGAGCGCAGCCCGGCCTGAAGCAGGGTCAGCGCAGGGCCCGGAAGTGACTCCTGAGGTCCCTCTGCAGGGAGTGAGGCCAGCTGTCCCCACCATCTTGGGCCATCCCTTCTCACTTTCTTCTCTTCTCCAACAACAATCCCCTCGGGCCTCAGCTCTTCCCTCCAGGCCTGACAACGCTCCATCCAGCAGCTCAGCTCCGCCTTGTGCTGCACTGGCTTCCGGGACCCTGCTATCCTGTGGCCCCTGCTGGGCTTGGCCTTGGATGGAGCACCGGGCCTCACCAGGCTGCTCTGCCCTCTCCCCGAGCTGCCCTGGCCCAGGCCCGGCTGACTTCGCTTCACGCTCCTGCTGTGCCTTCTCTCACACTCCGGCCCGCTCAGGGAGGTGCTCCTGCCCTGGCTGTGCCCCTCCCATCCCACCCGGCTCCAGGAAAACTCAGCCTGTACCCCCCAGACAGGTGGGAGGCCAGCTCCACCCGGCTTCCTTTCCTTCTAGTCTACCAACCGGAAAGACAAACACACTGGAAGAATCTACTTGACACAGACCACCACCAGGACACCCTCCAGAAGCTGGGTAGTAGCTGAGGTACTCGCTTGGTCTGGTGTACTGGGGAGCCTCACGCGTGCCAGGCAGGTCACCCACCAGAGCAACACCCCTGGGCCTTTGTATTCTCAGACAGGCCTCAAGCCTGAAATCCTGCCCAGCCTCCTGCGTAGCTTGGGCTGTGGGTGTGTGAGACTGAGCCCAGCTGTACCACTAAGCCACACTCCCAGCAGCTGAGCTCTCCCCTCAGCAAAAGTGGCACATCCGGTGCCTCCCATCGGGCAGCCATGGGCACCTCCGGGGAAGCCGCTCTGTATCAGACCACCCAGAGGCGCTGCCACTGAGTGGTCATCACACTGGGGCAGTGAAATGGAAAAAACAAAAGTCAGAGCAGAGGCTGATGGTCTCAAAGCTGGGCAGAGGCTGCCAGTCTTGAGGCTGACAGTCTAAGGCTTGTGCCTCCTGCCAAACCCACGAAGGTCACTGTGCCCGGAAGATGCACTGCTGAGACTCAGCTGCCCACCTCCCTATGTCTTAGAGATAAACTGTAAAAGCAACATCACCTCCGCCTCCCTGCCCTCTGCTAAGTTCTGCTTCTGTAAATTCTGCCTGCTCCCAGGCCTGGGTGAAGAACAGATAAATGTGAGAACAAACGGAGAAGCGGGGCTCAGACTCGAAGGCGACGTCTGCCGGCCCCTGGCTAGCGATAAATCCGCCTTCCCTTTGCCTCTGTGGGTCGCTCTCCTCCTTCGTCTGCTGCCCTCGACTGCCATCTCAGCAGGACTGCCCTGCTCTGGGTGAAAACTCAGTTTGGTGGGAGGAGGAGGAACTTCTCCATGCTGGCGAAAGGCCTCCCTGAGGTAGGAGGACGTAAAATCACTGGTGCCACCCTTTCTTTCTTTCTCTCTCTCTTTCTTTCTTTTTCTTTCTTTCTTCTCTCTCTCTCTCTCTCTCTCTCTTTTTGCCATGCAAGGTTTGAACCCGGGGCTCCTGCATGCTAAGCACGCACTTCACCGCTGAGTTACACCCCAGACACCGACCATCTTCAAATGACAAAAGTGGCAAATTTATGTGTTCCCCATAACCAAACCTCCTGCAAACCCTGTGCTTGACGGTGAAACGTGGGCACCATCTCTCCAAACCAAGTGAGAGCTGTGTGCCAGCCATGCTGAAAGAAGGGGCCTGGCCGGGCGGTTGTGTGGGCACCATCTCAGCGTGGTGAGTGCCACCCGTGCGCTCTGCCCTTCAGCAATGGCTGGCACATTTACTGGAATTAACTCGCTCAGCAGAGTTGCTGGCTGTAAAATCCCTGGATACAAGTCCACTCAGTTCCTGAATGGCTTGAAAATGTAACTTTGAAAAGATCAATCTTCGAATAAATGGTGGTATATCAACCAAATGGAGTGTAGTTCAACAATGATAAGAAATGAGGAGCCAGGCGCAGTGGTGCATGCCTGTAACCCCAGTACTTGAGAGGCTGAGGCAGGAGGATCTCTCGCTGTGAGTTTGAGGCCAGCCTGGACCACATAGGGAGTTCAAGACTAGCCTGAACTACACAGCGAGACCCTGTCTCAAAAAGACAAAACAAAATAAACAAAAGAAAGAGCTACCACACCACAAGAAGACATGGAGGAAGTCCAGATGCACGTTACTAAGGCAGAGAAGCCTATCTGAGAAGCTGCCACGCTGGGCTCCACCACTGATAGCCCGGACAAGAAAAGCCAGGGACACAGGGCAGAGGAGCAGCTGCCAGGCTGGGGGAAGAGCTCAGGGCAGAGCCTGGAGAAACGGGGCAGCGTCCATGCCTGAGGCATTCACCGAGCCCCAGAGAGTGGGCGGGGGGGCCTCCCAGGAACCAGGACTCTGTTCTCTTTTTTTTTTTGGTACTGGGGATCGAACTCAGGACCTTGTGCTTTCGAGGCAGGCATGGTGCCACTGAGCTAATGCCCGGCCCTGGACTCTACTCTAATCCCCGGCCCGGTCCCCCCATCACAGGGTCGCGTGCCACAGTGTGTCATGGACAGAAACAGGAAGGGTAACCAGCCTGTACTTTTCACTACATGTTTCTGTAAAACTAAAAAGAAATCTATTCTTTAAAACTTCTATTAATTTTTTAAAAATTATTTAATATTTAAATAATATTTATTAATTTTTAATTTTAATTTTTAATTTTATTCCTCTTTCTCTTTTTCCAGTACTGGGGGGTTGAACCCAGGAACCTCTCACTGAGCTACATCCTTAGCCCATTTTATCAATTTTTAAAATTTTGAGACAAAATCTCCGTAAGTCGCTAAGTTGCCCTGACTGGGCTTGAACTTACCACCCTCCTGCCTCAGTCCCCCAGTGCCCTGGGGTTACAGGCGGTGATACAGGCTGACCTTCGAAATGACCTGTATGTCACAAACTGTAAAGGTTCTCTGCATTATGTGGAGGCCACAAACTGGTAGTTTCAGACTGACAAGGTCTAAAGAAAGCTGAGATGCATGGGCTCTGGAATGTGGTTTTGGAAACACTGCGCATGGAGACATGAAGATGCTTGTGACAAGGGTCATGGCAGAATACTGGCCCCTAAACGGTCATCAGCAAGAGAATGGACAAGAGCGTTTGCTATGTTCACATGGCAGACAGAATGCACAGAGCTGGGAGTGGCAGCGCACACCTGTGATCCCAGAAAGCACACTGGGAGTGTGAGGCAGGGAGACTGCAGGGCCAAGCCCAGCCTGGGCAGCTCAATGATATAGAGACACTGTCTCAAGATAAAAAATTTTAAAAAGGGCTGGGGATATTGCTCAGTGCAAAGGCCCTTGGTTCAGTTCCTAGTACTGAAAAACAAACAAAAAAGAATCCCACTTACTCAGGAGGCTGAGGCAGGAGGCTAAAGTCAAGCAAGTACCGCCTGGGCAAGTTACTCAGGCCTTGTCTCAAAATGGGCTGGGATCCAAAATAGTTCATAGACCAAATCTGGCCCTCATCATTTTTATTTTATTTTTTGTATAGCCTGTGGGGTAAAAATAGCTTATTTTACTTATTCTTCTTAAAAACATTTTTTGGGGGAAGTTTCTTTGACACAGGGCCTCATTATATAGTTTAGGCTGCCCTTGAACCCTCAGTGCACCACCATGCCCATCTAATATAAGCAAATTTTTATTAAAGATGACAATCTTTTTACATGTTATATAGGTAAAGATTTAAAAATAATCCCCACATAGGCAAAGGTATAGTAAGCTATGTGTATGCTATAGCTAATTTAAAAAAAAAGCAGAAAACACATTGGGGTGTTACTGTTACTATGCGGGATACTGAAAACCAGAGACGTTTCTATTAAACAGCTGAGGGCCAAGCGTGGTGGCACACGCCTGTGATCTTAGCACTTGGGAGGCTGAGGCAGGAGGACGGCCATAAGCTTGAGGCCAGCCTGGGATTTGCAGGGATTTCAAGGCCAGCCTGAACTACACAGTGAGACTGTTTAAAACAAAACAAAAGCTGGGGATTTAGCTCAGTGGTTCAGGCGCCTGTCTCGAAAGCGCAAGGTCCCGAGTTTGACCCCCGGTACCAAAAAAAAAAAAGAAAAAAAAAAGAGGAAGTCTTTTGCACTGTAAAACAAAACAAAAATCTGTAGTTTGAAGTCTCTCTTATGAAAACATAACCCCAAAGCAGTCAGTAGAGTTATTTGGAATGTGTGTCAGGGGGCAGCAGTTACCTGGGCTGCTGGGTGGGGCTGCAACTGTCCCAGAGGCCCCCGGGGCTCCGTGGGCACATCACTGGGGTCCTGGGTCTCAGGGCTGGGAAGCTGGGCATAGGCAGGCGGTCTCCCTGAAGACGAGAGCAGGAAAGGGCTGTTGTGTGTCTACAAAGATACACTGGATTTACCTCATGCAGAGCACACTCACTCAAGAAGCACAGCACGCTCCTCTTAAAAAACAAAGCAACTTCTCACAGAGGAGCCAGGGAAAGGTCAAGCGTGACCCAGGAGGGGCACAGCTCCCTGCAGCCATGCAGAGCCCAGGGGCAGAGCTGCCAGAGCAGCGGAGATGAGCATGGGAGAGCCTGGCGCAGCTGGGACATGTGGTGCTGTGCTCATAGCCTTCTGAAGGCTGAGGCAGGAGGATCACTCGAGCCCAGGAGTTTAGGCCTGGGTAATATTGTGAGACCCTGCCAAAAGAAAAAATTACCAAACAGACGTAATTACTGTTAAAATAACATTTCCCAAAGCCTGCCTCACAAGCACAAGAACCTGAGTTTGATCCCCGGTACCAAAAAAAAAAAAAAAAAGAAAGAAAGAAAAAAAACATTTTCCAGAGTAGTGAATCACTTTGGCTAAACTACTTTGGACCTCAGTGAGTCCTGGGCGGTGATTTATAACTACTGCTATTTGACAGACTGCAAACTGCAGCAGAGAACATTCTAGGGCTCCTCCAAGCTCCCAGGGAACATGGTGACAAGCAGGCTCTGTGCAGGCTGGGAGCATCAGACCCTCAGGAGCTGGCTAAGCCCCTGGCCCTCAAGTGTCAGCTTTCTCCACATGGTGAAAGACAAAATCTGGAACTCAAGTGATATCCCTTAGTTTCTAATACCTGAATTTCAAAGTCACACAATCAGTAGCTGGGTGTGTCGACACCCACCTGAACTCCCAGTTACCTGGGCAGTTGGGACAGGAGGGTCATGAGCTTGAGCTCAGCCTCATAGGAGGGCAACACAGTGAGAAACTGTCTCAAAATAGCATGCTCACTTAGCATGTGTGAGGCCTGGGGTTCAATTCCCAGCACTGCAGAAACAAAAGAAAAGCAGGAAGGAAAAGGAAAGAAATGAAATTACTAAACAAGCAAGAATACACATTAAACATTAAATCCAAAACGTCAGGAAAACTGACAAACTCAAGAAAAAGGATCAAAAAGGTGAAATGGGAACTGCAGAATCTGCCAGAGGCTCTCGGCCCAGGGGGCTGCCCAGGGCGGCTGAGTGTGTGCAGAGAGACAGGAAGACGCAGTGTTGGGAGACACAATGGCTGAGATTTCTCCAGGTTTCAAGAATGGAAAAGCAAACATCCCCCCCCCCCAGGCCGCCCTGAGACCAGTCCCTCGTGACTCCGGCAGGGCCTGCACGGGGACAGGGTGGGGGGAGGTGTGTGGGGCCAGAGAGGTCAGACCCTGGGGACCTCCTCTTTCAGGGCAGCTGTGGGAAATGCAGATGTCTGTCACCTTAGCAGAAAATGCAGCAAGCTGCTGTTTGAGACAGCGCTAAAAGGAAATCATCTCAGGCACGGAAGACACAGGGTGGGTCTCTGCCTGAGGCTCTTCCCGGAGGGAGTGGGGAGAGGCCTAGATGGGGGCGGAGGAGACTCCACATCGCCCTGAAGGCTGGGGCTGCCTCAGCCCTGAGAGGACAGTGGGGGTGGCAAGGGGCAAACCTGGGGATAGTTTCGTTCAAATAGTTCACGAAATCTGATTTTATGCTAGCATTACTTCTACACTAATGGGAGGATTACAATAGGTTGCATCATAATTCACATATTAAACATACACAGATATTTTGCAGTCACTACATGGACCTGATGAACAGAACTGCACAACTAGCTTAACCATTTAACCATTGGGAAAAAATGAGCGAGATCTCTAATATGATTTTTTAAAAACCAAATTACTTCTAGATGAGTCAATACAGCAAGGGAATAACCCGATAATGAATTACAAATGGTCAAAAACTTATAGAAATATGAAGTATAGCAATGAAATATTTTTACTTTTTCGTTGTTGTTTTTGAGACAGGGTCTCACTATGTAGTTCAGGCTGGCCTCCAACTCATGGAGACAGTCCCACCTCAGCCTCCTGAGTACTAGAATTATGGGCCTGCAATACCATCCCTGGCTCACTCTACTTTAAATGTTTACAAACAAATATTTAATATAAATTTTTTTATAATGAGAAAAAACAAAAACCTTTTTAGACCGTTGGGCGTCATGTCAGCGGGCGGGCAGAAGGCTGCCTGGCCCTCACTGTCCCCTGCCATCGGCAGGTGCAGGGCAGGGTGAGGGTCCCTGTGTCTGGGGAGGGTGGCCCCCCGCCTGTGGATCCGTCCTTACCCTCCGCAGCAGAGCGCGAGGCCTGGTGAGGCCTGCGGGCATCGCCTGCTCCTGGACCCGGGCAGGCACAGCGGGCAGAGGTGGGGTGATACGGGGCGCGGTCGGGCGGGGCACAGGGCCCCGTGGGACATGCTTCCCTCGGGGCGATCTTGCGAGCCTCTTAATGAGTGGCCGCAGCCTTGGCCACAGGCTGGGGCGGGGGGGGGGGCGCGGGGACAGGGAGCAGACAGAGGCAGCAGCGCCTTGCAGCCCACACTGGCACCCTCTCGCGTGCTCCCCGCTGCTCCGCACACGCCGCCCTGCAGGACAGGACACATCCGCGCAGCGCCACGCGGTTCCTGGCTCCAAGAATCTGTGCCACACTCGCAAGGACTCCAGCGATAGCGGAGGAGGAGACCAGGTCGAGCCGCTGGAAGCGGGTTCCAGGGTGGCGCAGCCGCTCCAGTCACTTCCCCGCTCATCCTTCCCGGTTGCTCTCCGCCGCCGCAGACGTTCCTAGGGCACGTCCCTGGATGTGCATCATTCCTGAGTCCTTTTCCTTTTTCGCGGTGCTGAGGATGGCACCCAGCACCTCACACATGCCAGGCAAGCGCTGCACCGCCGAGCCCACTCCCCGCCCGAGAGTATCTTTTAAGTAGGTTCTGGAAGCATTGCTGGAGTCACGTGGCATGAACTCGTGGCAGATGACAGGCCTGACCAAGCCAGGCGCCTCTAACATAGATCCCCGCGCTCACCCTTCTCAAGGCCAAACCGGAAGCGGGTTTGTTTTGGTGTTGGAGAGGAACATGCTAGCTAGACATGTGCTCCACCACTGAGCCACACCACAGCCTCTGTGAAATTTGCACTACTGGGGATTGAACCCAGGGACACCCTGCTACATCCAGCCCTTGTTTACTTTGAGAGAGGGTCTCACTCAGTTGCCCAGGCTGGACTCAAACTTCTTATCCTCCTGCCTCAGCCTCCCTGAGTGCTAGGACTACAGGCCTGCACCACCACGCTTGCCCACCCTTAAAACTTTTGAGAAGCAAAAGATCCTGCTGTAGACTTAGCCTCACACACTGGGGCTCCTCCTCACTTACAGATTTCCTAGGGCCTCTCACTTGCCAGCCCAGACCTGGTCTGGGTGCCCTGGGGGCAGTGGCTCTGTCCCATACCTGAGAACTTGCCTGTCTCCCCCCTCATCGCTGATGCCTTTTCCACATCTGTCCCAAGGGCCTGGATCCCGTGCCTTGCAGTTTTCAGATCTCCAGTCCCGTGTGGGCTGGGGATGAACTGAGTGACTGTGCTCACAGCTGTGCCGCAGGAGTGTGAGCTGAATCCCATGTCAGCCTCAGAGAGAGAGAAACTCCAGCTCAGCCAGACATCAGACTGGGAAAAGGACAAAAGCCTGACTAACGAACAGTGCTAGGCAGATTTCATCACTGTGACCCGAATGCCTGGGAGAAACAACCTACAGGGGACAGGAGAGGGCTCGGTGCTGTGCCGGGACTCTGAGGCTGAGGCAGGAGGGTGGGCAGCTCAGTGAGACTCTCAAAAAATAAAAAGCGCTAGGGAAGTAGCTCGGGATGAGGCCCTGGGTTCAATCCCCAGTACAGGGCCGGGGGGTGGGGCTTACTTTGGCTCAGTTTCAGGGGTTCTAGTCCGAGGGCACCCAGCCCCATTGCTTTCGGCCTGCAGCGAGGCAGAGACACCATGGTGGAGGGTGTGGCGGAGGGAGGCTGCTCACCTCATGGCAGCCAGGGAGCAGAGGGTGGGGATAACATGCAGTCCCCAAGGAGACCTCTCCAAGACCCACTTCCTCCAAGGAGACCCCACCTCCTGTTTCCATCACCTCTCAACAGCGCCACCAAATCGTGACCATCGATGGACCGGTCCACGGATGAAGTCAAGAGCCTGCACAGTCCTGTCACCTCCCGAAAGCCCCGCTCTGAACACAGGAGATGGCGGGGGACATCAGATCTGAGCCACAACAGATAATCACAGAGCCAGAGGGGCGACAGGGCCATGGCTGCCCCAGGCTCATTCTCTAGAGGCCAGAAAAAGGTGGGCAGCCTTCTAGCAAAATGTGAGGGACAGAAGGAGAAAGAAAAGTAGTTAAAAGTGCCAGTGCTGGGAAGGCCCCTCTGGCCTTCAGAGAAGGGTCCCAGCCCCGTGGGCTCCGAGGCTTGCTCTGATGCTGATGCCCAGGCAGCCAGGAGAGGGCAGCAGGTTTACCCAGAGGGCTGCTCCAGGGTGTGTCCCCTGGCTCCTAGGGCCCCACACCCTTCCGGGGAGTACAGCACTCCCTGAAACTTGGGCCCCATGCTCAGGTTGGTTCCTTCCCCATTTCGAGGTTCCCTCATAAGCCTGGGATACAAACATCAGTGTGCTAAGCCTCAGCTGTCCTCCCTGTAAGGCAGAAGCTAGGGACCAACACCGGTGGCCTGACCTGGGCCTTCTCTTAAGTGCCACCATTGGTTGCTGGCCCTCTGCAGGGCTGCACAGGACCTGCCTTGAGAGATGTGGCCCAGGCTTATATCTCATCAGGCCTTGGCTCCCCTGATGTTCAGCAGACGGGGTGGGGGTGGGACACAGGGACATGGTACCCCCACAGCACGGCCTGAGGGCATCACAGGAAGCTCAGAAGCTTGCTGCAAAGGAGCCGAGGGTGGAGGGTGCGAAGGCTGAGGGAGGTGGAGGTGAGCAGAGGTGTGTGCTTCCAGGCCTGAGAGAAACACTGTGGCCAATGCGGGTGGAGTCTGGTGTCCCCTCCCCAGAGGGCGTCTACTTGGGACAGTGATGAGAGCCATGCGTGGCGGGCCTCTGCTCAAGAGGCCACACATGGATGGGGCTCTGGGGCTCCAGTGGGCCTGCCAGGTCTGGGTGCTGCTACTCCCTGGGGCTCCAGGTATTGCTGGGTGTGGCCTGCACTGCAGGGTCAGAACGCTGTGTCTTTTCTTCAAGAACCTGGGACCCAGATGATAGGTCCATGTAGTGCTGCTGCACCCCAGTGTTGGGTGCCCCTCCTTTTATATGATCCAGGTATTTGCAGTTCTTACAACATGGCAGACACTGACAATACAAATGAACCACGGTGTGATGCTATGACATTGTAGCAAAGAACAGTCTAAACTTGATGAAGACTTGGATGAAGTTGAAGAAGTGGAAGGAGAAGAAACTGGTGAAGGAACAAAAATCAAAATGCATCAGCTGACTGTTCAGATGATGCAAAATCCTCAGATTCTTGCAGCCCTTCAAGAAAGACTTGATGGTCTGGTAGACACACCAACAGGATACATTGAAAGCTTGCCCAGAGCAGTTAGAAGAAGAGTGAATGCTCTCAAAAACCTCCAGGTTAAATGTGCATAGATAGAAGCCAAATTCTGTGAGAAAGTTCATGATCTTGAAAGGAAGTATGCTGCTCTCTAGCAACCTCCATTTGATAAGCAATTTGAGATCATTCATGCAATTTGTGAACCTTCAGAAGAATGTGAATGGAAACCAGATGAGGAAGAAGAAATTTTGGAGGAGCTGAAAGAAAAGGCCAAGATTGAAGATAAAGAAAGATGAAGAAAAAGAAGATCCTAAAGGAATTCCTGAATTTTGGTTGAGTGTTTTTAAGAATGTTGACTTGCAGGCCAGGGATTTAGCTCAGTGGTTCTGCTGCCTGCCCCATAAGCGCAACGACCTGAGTTCGATCCCTGGTACCAAAAAAAAAAAAAGACTGTTGACTTGCTCAGTGACATGGTTCAGGAACATGATGAACCTATTCTGAAGCATTTGAAGGACATTAAAGTGAAGTTCTCAGATGTTGGCCAGCCTATGAATTTTATCTTAGAATTTCACTTTGAACTCAATGAATATTTCACAAATGAAGTGTTGACAAAGATATATTATAGGATGAGATCTGAACCAGATGATTCTGATCCCTTTTCATTTGGTGGACCGGAAATTATGGGCTGTACAGGGTGCCAAATAGATTGGAAAAAAGCAAAGAATGTCACTTTGAAAACCATTAAAATGAAGCAGAAACATAAGGGACGTGGGATGGTTCGTACTGTGACTAAAACAGTTTCCAATGATTCTTTCTTTCATGGTTTTGCTCCTCCTGAAGCTCCTGAGAGTGGCTATCTGGATGCTGCTGCTGCAGCTCTCTTTGCTGCAGATTTTGAAACTGGTCACTTTTTGCATGAGCATATAATCCCAAAATCGGTGTTGTACTTCACTAGAGAAGCTACTGAAGATGATGACAGTGACTATGATGAAGAAGGTGAAGAAGTGGTTGAGGAAGGGGAAGAAAGAGATGAGGAAAATGATCCAGACTATAACCCGAAAAGGGAACAAAACCCAGCAGAGTACAAGTGGCGGTGAGGCAGGATGCTCTACCTTCTGCTTTCCTGGAAAGGATGACTTTACATTATTTGATGAGCCTATTTCATGTTTTTAGGTTGTTTGCTTGTTTTTGGGTTTTTCTGGTTTTTTTGGTACTGGGGATCGAACTCTGGTCCTTCTGCTTGCGAGGCAGACAGTGGAACCACTGAGCTAAATCCCTAGCCCTGCTTGTTTTTGTTTCTGTAGTTTAAAATAAAAAATGTTAAATCAAGAAAAAAAAAGGACCCAGGACTCAAGTGTCACTTGCCTTTCCTAGGAAATCAGCTGAGTTCTTGGCCCCAGCCTGGGCCTCCATCGGAGACACAGCTGCCACTGTCTGGGAGCAGCGCCCCCGAAAGGCTCCCTCTGCTGACCCCTGCCGCGTCTCACGGATGTAGCCGGGGCAGGCCCGAGCGCGCCCTGAGTGCTTGCTCACCTCTGGGACGGCCCAGCTCAGCACGCAGCCGGTTCCCCATCTCGATGAGCTGCTCCCTCTGCAGGTGGAGGCTGAGGATCTTTCTGGAAGCTTCCTTTAGTTTCCTCTGCAGGTGGGGCACAGATGAGGCCTGGGGGCGCTGTGTTCTCCGCTGTGGGTGTCTGGAAAACTGCTCCTGGTCCTCAGTCCCCACGGGTGTCCCATCTGCGAGGCCCTGCACACGAAACCACACGCCAGACGCCCCGTGAGCCCCACACCCACCAGCCCTGTGTGGAAGAGGGCCAGGGCGGCCGAACCCCCGCTCCTGCCGCGCCCCGTCGTCGCATGGCCTCTGCCCCAGGGACGGCCTCCACAGGGCAGGCAGGGTGGTGGCTGCGCCGTGCTGATGGTGGTGGGAGTGCAGACCTGGGTGGGCTCTCCTTTTCCGTGAACCAGCAGGGCGCACAGACCCCCACCTCCACGGCTGCGGCCCACACTGGTTCCTCAGTCCTCCCCCACCTCTCCTCCCTTGCGACGTGGGGCGTCTGGGCCTTTGTGACTCTCAGGGGAAACAATGAGAACCTCTCACCCGGGCTGGCCCAACTGCTCTGGCCCAGGCTGGGCCCTGTTTCCTGGAGCAGAGGGCGCCTCCTTTACTGTGGTCCCCACGCCCCCAACCTCGGGCAGGCTGGCTCTCCCAGCCACCAGATGTCTCCTCTCCCTCCACCCTCTGTGGTACCCGTGGCTTCCCGCAGCCCTGAGACACTGCAGGGGGCAGGCAGAGGCAGACCGGAGGGCTGAGGCTGATAGGGCGGTGCCTGCAGGGCCAAGGGAGACGTGACCCCGGGAAGCCACGTGTGGTCCTAGCTCAGCTGGCCCGGACCGGGCCCCACCACACACGGCTATGCAGTTGCACAGGAGGGGGTGTCGGGACAAGGACAGGGGTACTGGGCTCAGGCACCTGGGAGAAGCCAGACTGCTCTCACCCTTGGCTCTGAACGCCATGCCCCAGAAGGAAATGTATATCCTGTCCGGGCCAGTGGCCTGGAGACCTCCAAGGCCTGGAATGGCCTGTGCCCTCTGGGCACTCTGTTCCTCAGGTGGCCTTGAAGCTGGGTAACTGGGTCCTGCACCTCAGGCAATGTGCCATGGCTCGGGGGACAGAGCGGGGTGACACAGCAGAGGAGACATCTGCCCTGCTCTGGGGCTGCAGGCTGCGTAGGCCGGGTGCCCCAAACCTGATGTATTCCCAGCGTGTGCCCTGGTGCCTCTGCCCCTCTTTGCTGGTGTGGTCTTCAGAGGACAAGGGACCGAGGGGAGGGCCTGGGAAGGGTGGGAGACACCTGGAGGAGGGTGGCCCAAGGCTCCCTACCCCCCCACAGGGGCCAACCTGAGACTATGTGACTCGCTGATTCTCAAGGTATGGAAGAACAGGCCTGCAACAGGAGGAGCAAACCTCAGAGCCTGGGGATTCTGCAGGGATGGCGAAACTCTTAGAGCTTCCAACGATAACTGCTGTGGCATGTGTGCCACAGACTCGCCATCACTGCTCGAGGGGAAACTTGCCCTCCGAATGCCCCTCACCGCAACAGCGGCCCTGGCAGGATCCTCTGAGGACTGGGTTCCTGGCACAGTGGTATTTGCTAGAAGTTTATTTTTCATGAGTCTCAAGTCTCTCCCCCAAATAAAGACTGCAAACTGGAGATGTACTGAGACACCTTCTGGACCACAGGCCCTCAGGCCCCGAGGGGCACAGTGGGCCCCATCTCCCTGCACTCGCCCCAGGGCCAGGACAATCCCTCAACGGCTGCCAGGGTGCAGACGCCAGAGCCCCAGTGAGGGAGCGAATCTGGACAGTGAGGAGATCGGGAGTGCCATCCTCAGGAGGCTGCGGTGAGAGCCAGTGGACCATGGGCCAGAGGCTGTTCCACAGCCAGGCCAGCACTACCTCCTCAGGACGAGAGGCAGCTCCACGCCAGTGCCCATGAGTCAGGCCCAAGGCACAAAGGCCCGAGGCCAGAATCAAGGGGCTGGGGGTGCAGCTGGGAGAGCAGGACACCCCTCCAGCCACCGTCTCCTGAGCAGGGGCCTAGGTGGGCTGTGTGGAGGCCTCAGGCCTTGGCCGGCCAGGGGCAGGGCCAGCCTTTCACAGAGCCTGCAAGGGCAGTGCGGGCTTCATTGGGCTCCCAGCCTGAGGACAGCCTGTCCCTCAGCACTGCCCAGGCCTCCAGGTGAAATTTCTTTCAGTATCTGAGAGTAAATGGAGATGTGCTGCTTCACACCCAGACGCTCAGTTTGTGCTTCTAACATAGGAACATGTGGACACATGGTCTGCTCCCCGACACACTGAATTTCACCTGGGGTCCTGACTGTGTCCTTCCCAGCCTGAGTTTCCTGCCCAGGACTCAGGGGACACGTGGAGTCTACCTGCTGGGCTTCCCAGCGCCCCAGTGTCTGTCTGCTTTGTGCTGCTGACACCCTGGAGTCCAGGCTGTGTCACGTCTCCGCTGCACTGTCTGAGGCTGCCTCATGCTCAGGCCCAGGTTCCGCATTTTTGGTGGGAGCCCAGGAACAAGTCCTGGTGCTTTCTACCTCAGGGATGAGACAATGGTGAGTCCTGACCCTGGGAGCTTGGTCAAGCTGGTGTCTCTCTCCTTGGCAGTTGAGCCATCTGTGTGGGACTTAAGTGGAGCCCAGGACAGCCTTGCTGCCAGACCTCTGCCTCTGTCTATACTTGTCCCAGCTGCCCAGCTGGTTGCATCATCCCCGAGGGCTGCTGGGTGATCTTCTGATGGGTCTGCTTATCTGTCCCAGTGTGAACTTGGGATTTCCTGTTTAACCCAGTGCATTGTGATCTCTCCCAGCCAAGCCCATTGGCCTGGAGCTGGTCAGCAGAGCCTCTTCCAGCTCCTCCTCCTGTGCCCTACACTGGATTGGCACAGAGCCCCTGATCCCAGGGGCAGAGCAGGAAATCCAGAACCAGCCTCAGGGCACCAGGTGCTTGCGGCTGAGGGAGTTGCTATTGCCAGACCCTCGAAGGACCAAACCGGGAATGTGTGCACACGTGTCTCCCTCCACTGCCCCACCTGTCTGAAATGACCGCCCCATCTGCACCCCAGGGGCCTGTCTCTTTGGTCCTCCTCCCTTCTCCTGATGCTGAGACACCTGGGGCCCCGTCCTTGACCTAGGTGGGGCCTGGCACCACTGCAGACCGGTCTGTCCACGCAGGACTCAGCGGCTCAGTGTCGGTCCTGTTTATCTGCACGGCGTCTGGCCCCTCTGCTCTGCACACACGGGAAGGAGAGGACTGGGAAGGGCTGAGGACAGGGCTCACGGCCCTGAAAGCCAGCAGCTGATCTGGAAAAGCTGGGATGGATTCAAAGGAAGCGGAGAGAGAAGCACAGCTGCCACCCCACAGGCCAGGAATGCAGGCCACACGTCCCCCAGGCCAGGAGTGAGCCCGGGGCAGCAGGACTATGGAGCCCAGGGTGGGCGAGGTGCTGGCCTGGGGTCGCAAACAGCTTGGCGCTGCCTTAGTGGCCGGCCCAGCCCTTCTGGTGCCTGATGGCTGAGCACCAGCTGGGCCTTGGCCCCTCAGCCCCTGCGCCTTGCCCGCTTCACCTTCAGCTGTTCTGAGGCAGCTCCTTCCAGAGGCCCTGGGCTGCATCCCTCTCATGTCCCTGGGTCTCCGCTCCAGAAGCCCGGTGCCACAGGGACACAGACATGGCCTTCAGCCACGACTGCTCCTGCCAGAGGACTCTAGTGCTTATGGACATCGTTCCTTGTCCCTAAACCATCAGTAACCACAGGTCATCCCAGACCACTGCTACTCAGCACAGGTAACCACAGGGCACCATGGGTCACCATGGGTCAGTACCAGAAATCACACGTCAGCTGGGTCACACGGGTCAGCACTGCAGGTGGCTGGCAGGGCCTCTGAGCAGTAGCGGGCATGGGTAGAGGGAAGGGCCTGCTGACAGGGCTGCTGAGACCAAGGCACATGCTGGGTGGCACGCAGCGCTGAGGCTGCTGGAGACCAGGGCGGAGCCAAGGCTGGGCTGAGGAGTCTGCAGTGGGCACTCTCATCCCACAGGCAGGGCCACCTGCACAGCATGCAGCTGGCGGTGAGGGGCACAACAGCCTGTGCAGTGTATTTCAGGCTTTGCCTGAAGACAAGGCTGGGGGTAGCACTTCAGGGAAGGCCCGAAGCAGGAGACTCTCACAGCAGACGGAAGGAGGGCTGACCTCTGGGGACAACCTTCTATGCATGAAGACCAGCAGCTAGGCAGGCACCAGCAGTGCCAGCCACCTGTGCGGGGACCCACCTCTTTCTGGAGCAACTTCCTGTCTGAGGGCTCCCCTCCTTTCGGCCGAGCTGTCCCAAGGTACTTCTGCAGCTCAGCCACCTGCTTCTGCAGCTCCAGAACTTCCAGGTGCACCTGGTCCACTTCTGGGGGAAGCTCCTGCTGCACAGTGTCCAGCTCCAAGGGCTGCTGCTGCACCTAGGAGGCATTTCAGAGCCAGTCAGGGATGAGGCGTAAGGGTGCCAGGGCTGCAGCAGGGCAGCTACGCAGTGTGCAGGAGGACCCGGCCCAGTCGCTCCTCTCTGGCTGGACGTCATCTGCACACAGGCCCTGAATGCTCCAGGTGTGTGCTGCCCACATGCTGGGCCCCACGGCTGGATGGGGAGAGTGCAACAGCCCTTCTTGCAAGTCCTCGTGCTGGGGAGAGACAATGCCACCAGGAAACGCCAAGTACACCAGGTGCAGGGCACACACTTGGCCTAGCTGCTCGGAGGCTAGGCAGCAGAACCGAAAGTCTGACCCTGGCCTGGGAAATTTAGCAATTTAGAGACTCTGTCTCAAAATAAAAAATAAATAAATATGGGACTGGGGATGTAGCTCAGTGCAAAGGCTCTGGGTCCAATCCCCAATACTGCAAAAAACTAACAAATCACCACCAGTCTGGAGATGTAGCTCAGTGGTAGAGCACTTGTCTATCATGCGTGAGGCCCTGGGTTCAATGCCCAGCATCACAAAAGAAAACAAAATGAACCCACACAAGTCACCAGGGGGCAGGGAGCAGGTCTCCCCTTCCCATCTGCTGCAGACATGGGGGTCAGGAGAGGGAAGCGGGGTGTGGCGGAGGCTGTGAAAGCCGCGTGGGACCCACAGTGCATGACAGGCAGGGAGTACCGAGGTCCCCACAGAACCCTCCGCAGGAGGTGGCAGAGTGCCTGCGCCATCCCCACACAGCCCCAGCCTGGGCTTTCCAGCTGGCCGGGCCAGGTGGAGGAGACACACACAGCCCTCCCTGCACGGAGCCTCTGGGTCTCTGAGCCTTCTCCTCCCAGGAGGCCTACAGCCAATTCCTTATGAATGGTTTTGTTTTGCATTTGTCACAGACACCTAAGGCGGTGAACATTTGGAAGCAGACACTGTTAAGTAGAAAAATAAAAACATTCCAAGGTAACTTCTTAGCCAGCACAACCAAATTGCCTGGATTACCAAGCTTTTACCTAGATGTTTGTTTTTCGTTTGTAGGATTTGTGTGTGAAATTCTAACAAGAGGTGGATCCAGGAATTCAAAGCATTATAGAAATCAGATATCCTCCTCTCCTCATATGTATGTAGAACTTTTTTGTTTGTTTGTTTGTTTGACATAAGGTTTCACTATGTAACTCAGGCTGGCCTTGAACTCACTGCTTAGGCCAAACTGGCTGGGGAAAAATAGGTAATCTTCCCCCCTCAGCCTCCCGAGTGCTGGGATGACAAACATGTAGCACCAGGCCTGGCCCAGGGATTATTTGGATTTATGTTATTTTGAAAATATTTGCAGATTTTTTTTTTTTGGTACCAGGAATCGAACTCAGGTCCTTGCGCTTGTGGGGCAGGTGCCAGAACCACTGAGCTAAATCCCCAGCCCATTCAGAGATTTTTCTAGATATCTCTGTTACTGATATCCAATTAGATTCTTCTGAGGTCAGGAAACATTTTCTGTGTGATTTGAATCCTTACAAGTCCATGGAGATCTGCTTTATGGTCCAATACATAGTCTAACTTACTATAGTCCCACAAGCACCTGGGGATGTATGTAGAGTTCTGATCCGGTGAACAGAAATGGAAAGTGGTCAAATCCATGTGCACTGCAGCAATGGAGATGCACATCCGGTCAGGAGTGGGAACAGACACCCAGAAGAAAAAACAGTTTGTGAGGCCGCCCATCTGCTATTAGCAGGTTTGGCCACAGTGTGCCAATGTTTCAAAGCATCTTAGCCGGGTGTGGTGGTGTACGACTGCAATCCCAATACTTCTGGGAGGCTGAGGCAGGAGGATCTCAAGTTTGAGGCTAGCCTGGCCATTTTAGCCTGTCTTTTTTTTTTTTTAAGCCTGTCAAAAACAAAACAAAAAAGGCTGGAGATGTAGCTCAGTAGGTTACTCCATGGTGCCAAAAAGAAAAAAAATCATAATATACAACATAAATGTATACAACATTTATTCGCAATTTAATAAATAAATATAAATGAAAAAAATCTCCTAGAAGACTAAAAAAGGTGGGCCGGGGATTTAGCTCAGTGGTTTAGCCTCCTGCTTCGCAAGCATAAGGTCCCGAGTTCAATCCCTGGTACCAAAAAAAAAAAAAAAAAAAAAAATTAAAAAAGGTGACGCGTCCAGCTCTGCAGCATGGCCACTCTGAGGCAGGCGGAAGTGCAGAGGCTCTGAGTTCCCTGCTTAGGAGGAGACAGATTTCGGGGAAGATGTAAGTTGTGTGTCTGCGGACTCAAAAGGACTTGTGACAATTCCTCTTCAGGTCACCATGTAAGAAACGTGTGTCCAAAAGGTGACAGGACCATGTGACCCCAAAGCACAAGCAAGAAGAAAGTGAATGAATTGCACCCGGCCAAGATCAAGTGTGCTGTGAAGGACACCACCATGGGAGTAGAGACAAGCACCGAGGGGGAAAGAAATTTAGCAAATCTCCATCTGATGAGGGACCTGTGTACAGAATATAAACAGAACTGGGCCAGGGATTTAGCTCAGTGGTCCCGCTGCCTGCCCAGCAAGCACAAGGTCCCAAGTTCGATTCCTGGTACAAAAAAAAAAAAAGCAAAACAACCAGAATATAAACAGAACTTTCACACCCAACAAAAATGACAAATAACCCAACTAAAAATGTACAAAGAGGACCGGAAGTTTAGCTCAGTGGTGCCAGTGCCTGCTTGGCAACCACAAGGTCCTGGGTTCGATTCCCGGTGCTGGGAAAAAAAAATAGGCAAAGGGCCAGATGTGGTGGTGCACACCTGTGAGCCGAGCACTTGGAAGAGGGATCACCTAGAGTTCCAGGCCAGCCTGGGCTTTGGAGTGAGTTTGAGGCCAGCCTGAACTACTTAGCAAGGATCTATCTAAAAATAAAAAGGGCAAAAGATCTAGGTGGACACTTCTCAAAAGCTGTACAAATGGCCAAGCAGCCATGGGATGTGCTTAGCATCATACGTCACCAAGAAAATGCTGGACCACCGGGAGGCGCCACTTGACACCCACCAGGGTGGCAGAATCAAAAAGCCAGAAACAGCTGGTGTCGGTGAGGACGTGAAGGAGCCAGAGCCTCCACGCACTGTTGATGGGGATGCGAACTGGCACCGCTGCTTTGGAAGAGCTAAGCATAGACTCTTAAGAGATGCCTCTGGGCATCTGCCCCACACTCCTGGCAGCACACTCACAACAGCCAGCGGGCAGGGGCGGCCCAGGTGTCCACCCACAGACAGCAGCTACACGGAGCGGGGCTCTTCACCACAGACAAACCTTGAAAACGCCTGCTAAGTTAGCACCAGACACAGAAAGACTTCGCCTCCCACGGGCCCTGCATGTTCAGCCTTGTCACTACCTTCTGTTGAGGCCTTTTTTACCAGACTCTCCCCATGCCCCTGCAACAGTCACACACAAGATGACCCAGCCGCATTTTACTCAGGCAAGGAAAGGCCAAGCAGGCACCTGTGATGGCTTGTATCTACATGCCCCCCCAAGGCCTCATGCGCTCGTAGGTGGGGGTTCCGGGAGGTGGCTGGGTCATGGGTGTATGATGCTGGGATTAAGGATGTGCCCTAACTAAATTGGTTTAGCATGGGGCCAGGGATTTAGCTCAGTGGTTTCGCCGCCTGCTGCACAAGCGCAAGGACCTGAGTTCGATCCCCAGTACCCCCCGCAACCCCCCCCACCCAAAGAAACAGAACATGGATTCGCCAGGGATTTAGCTCAGTGGTTATGGTGCCTGCCTCTCAAGTGCAAGGTCCCAAGTTAGATCCCCGGTACCAAAAAAAACCAACGAAAAACAAAAACATTAAGATTAATTGGTTTAGCATAGATCTGGGTGTGGATAATGGAAACCCCACCCTGGTTGTGGGTAGCACCACCCAAAGGCTTGTAGCCTGGATGGGATAAAAGGGAAAGGGAGCTTTGCTGCTGCTGCCTGCCCTGCCATGGACTGTTTCTCCTTGCGATGCCCCTCTACCATGTGCCATCCTGCCTGGGAGGCAGCCAACTATGGACTGAAACCTCTACAAACTGTGAGCAAATTAAACCTTTTCTCCTTTATCTGGTGGGTGTCAGGAATTTTGTCTCAGCAATGAGAAAAGTAACTAAGACAGCATCCAAGGGCAGTGGGGTCATATCTGGCACAGCCCTGAGCCTGCTCACGTGGCCATTCCTGGAAGACCTGGAAACCTTGAGTGCCACCAGGCCAATCTCACCTTCTTTTTGAGCTTCGTTACCAGCAAGGTCAAGAGATGCACTCTGTCTCCAAGCTTCCTGAGCACCAGTCCAGGGGATGCCTGGTCAACACAGACAGAGTCTCCTGCAGAGAAGACGACTCAGTCAGGCTCAGAGCTCGAAAACTAGACATGTCACCCACGAGTCCCAGAGGCCACTGGATGTCCTTAAGGGGCAGGTGTCCCTCACTGGAGTCAAGAGGTCTCGTTCCTTATGACAATCAGAAATGTAATAGCCAGGCATGGTGGTGCATGCTTGTAATCCCAGCACTCGGGAGGCTGAGGCAGGAGGATTGCTATGAGTTAGAAGTCAGCCTGGGCTACACAGTGAGTTCAAGGCCAGTGTGAACTACATAGCGAGACCTGGCGAAGCCCAACCGACCTCCAATGCTGCTTGACAAAGTTCCAGCTGGGGAAAGAAAGGGTGGAACACATCGTACCCTCATGTTTTATTTTTTCTTGCCATAATGTTTATAATTGTTACTCTGGTCACAGGAGTCACTGTGTTTGTGACTAACAACAAACTCTCCAAGAGGCAAACTGGCAATGATATATTGAAATGTGATCTGGCTCACAAGTCCTAAATTCCAGTTTCTCTTAGTTCTATTGCCACATCCACTCCTAAAGAAACCTCTCCTAAAACCCTGTTTCCCCACTACTATGACTCCCCCTCTTATTGCTGACATTCTATTTACTAAAGGGGTCTTATGAAGAGATTGGAAGGACAGACTTTAGATGTAAGAAATAGTGGGAAATGGGAAAAAGAAAGAAAGTTAAGACAGGTGAATGCATTAAGGAGGCAAGTTACTCAATATTTCTCAAAGTGCTGTAAATATCTCCTGCTCATAGACTATGAACCCAAATGACATTTAGTTAAGATGAATAGAGGTATAGAAAAATAGAGAGCTAATAGCAACTATATTAACCATTGTGCAGTTTCTCAAGGGCCAGCTGGCGACCACAAGTTTGACACTTAGTTGATTAAATCTTGCTTGTACCCCCGCTGATATAAAGATTTTGATTAAGTTACTTTCTGTTCTGTTTAGGTGTGGGTAAACAAGGGGACAATTGTAATTTTTAAATATGTATTCATGACGTTCAATGAAATGAAACAGCTTAGAGGAATTGTACTTTGTTTAGCAAAAAATAACCTTTACTTCAATAGAAATTGCTAAGGCAACTTAAAATGTTAACATGTTCCGCCCAATGCCTCCCAGCTATTGCTTAAAGATATAAAAATAAGTCAGACCCTGAGATTTCTCAGAGGGAACCTGAACACTGCTTGTGAAGGTTCTTTTCTCATCACCGGCCCAGGACATCTCCCCTTCCTACCCTACATCGACTGCACATCGACTGCAGCTGGTCTGCGGCAGAGACCCTGTCTCAAAAACCAAATAAAGAAGAAAAAAAATGTGCTGTACATGAAATATAATCCTGTGCAGAGAGAGCAGGACAAAATCCAACCTGACCACGCAGTATCTGATGGAGCCACACCACTTACACATGAGGCATTTGTTTAGAAGTAACAAAAAAGATGCCAGGGCCAGGGATTTAGTTCAGTGGTTCTGCTGCCTGGCTCGCAAGCGCAAGGTCCAGAGTTCGAACCCTGGTACCAAAAAAAAAAAAAAAAAGATGCCAGCAGCTCACATGGGTCAAAGGAAAAATGACAATGGACATTACAAGTTATTATAACTTGTATTACATAACTTACATTAATATTAATATTATATAACCTGTATTATATATAATATAATTATATACAATATCCATGATATACACATTATATATTATGTTATATATAGTATATATATTATATATGTGAGTTACAGAATCTTATCCAATCTTAAGGAATTCAGGTTAAGCTGTCCTTTTGAGAGCACTTATAGCTTTGGGTACACATATTAGAAAAACAGAAAGGCTGAAAATCCATTAGCTGAACATTCATCTAAAGAAGTTAGAAAGATAACCAAATAAAGTAGAAGAAAGAGAATAAAGTTAGATGTGGAAGAAATAGAAAATAAATATAATAGATGATCAACAAAACCAAGTTGAGTCTTTAAAAAGGCTAAAAATAAATATAAATTTCCGGTGACTCTAAGCAAGAAAGAATAAAAGAGAACAAGCGAAGGACCCACCTGATGTGGGAAAAGGCCCAGTGGGCATTTAGAAAGCTCCTGGAATAGGGTAAGAAACTTTATGCCAGAAGTTGGAAAATCTAGATGAAATGGACAATTTCTTAGCATAATATAACATTCAAAATGATGCCCTCAAATGGGTGTGGTGGTGGATGTCTGTAATCTCAGGACTTCTGTAGGCTGAGGCAGGAAGATCGAAAGTTCAAGCTCACTCTGGGTAACTTAGCAACTTAGTGAGACCCTGTCTGAAAAGGAATTTTTTTTAAAGGGGCTGGGAGCCATGGTGGCACATGCTTATAATCCTAGCACTCAGAAGCTGAGGCAGGAAGATCCCTGAAAGTTTGAGACAAGACTGGGCTGCATTGTGAGGCTTTGTCTCAAAAAAACAAAAAAAGCCACCGTGCCTGCCTCGAAAGCACAAGGTCCTGAGTTCAATCCCCTGTACCAGGGCTGGGGATGTAGCTTATTGTGGAGGCCTTAGGTTCAATCCCTAGGACCACCAAAGGGGTCAGGGAGGCACACATGAAAAGCTGGAAGTCCTCTAACTACGAACAAAACTGAATTCATAGTTTAAAACTTTCTCACCAGGAAAACTCCAGCTTCAGCTAGTTTCCAAGCAGAACTCCATTTTTTTTGCTAGAGGTAGAAATTCTCAGTAAAGTATCAACAAACGGAACCTAGAGACGCAGATGGGAAGAGCCCCACGGTGTGGTGGTTCCCTCTGGGACTACAAGGTCCAAGCTGCGAGACAGCAGTGCCCGGACCTGCTCCTCCCTACCCCAAGCAGGCGCCCGCCACAAAAGCAGCCGGTGCAGGAAGAATCTGAGAGGCAAGGAAAGGACAGCCCTGCATCAGGGACCGAGGGCTCTAGGGCACAGCCCAGCGTGAGTTTCCTGTGCCTCTCGGGAGCTTTCAGAGGAGCCCACGACCCAGAAACACCAATGGGGTTTGAGGAAACCCAAGAAAATCTGCTCCCTGGAACCACAGGGCCAGGGAAAGACCCCTGCCCTCCAGTGCTGCTACCCACTGCCCATGTCCACGCTACATGCAGGGCAGCACCTTCTGGGGAGAGCACTCGGGAGTCCTCACGGGACAGCAGGGTCTGCAGGGGTCCCTGTGGCGCCCGCCTGTGATGCCAGCCACAGCCGGGAAGGCAGATCTGGAGAGCTGAACTCAGGGGCACTAGTGGGGCCTGAGGGCAGAGGGGCCTTGGCATGGACTCACTGAGGAACACGGAGGCACAAAGCAGCACCGGGACAGCACGGCAGGCACACGGAGTGGCAGTGCCACCCGCCGTGGACAGAGGCTGGCTGCCCCATAACCGAGCAGTGTGAGTTGGGAGAGGCAGCACCGAGGCACTGTCCACTCCACCCCACGAGGAAAGGGGACCCGGCCATGGGCGAGGAGTCAGGGCGGTAGCTGACTGGGGGAGCACCAGTGGCTCTGATCTGCTCACAGGGGCCAGGGCTGGGAAAGTCCATTTGGGGAACCATATTTCGTCTTTCAGAGACAGGTACTGGGACAGCCTGGCCTCACCGGCAGCCTCTGCGGAGCAGCAGGCACTGGGCTGGGGGTCGGCATGGCTGGAGGGCGTCCTCGGAGGCTCCCGCGCGCCTTCCAGCTGCGCTTCCAGGCCTTTCAGTTTGTGCTTTAGGTCTTGCATTTCTGCTTCGAGGGCCAGAACAAAATCTGCCAAGACACCGGACCTGTCACACTGTCTCCTCCCACACCTCAACCCTAGCTCCCCCACAGGATGCCCTCCCGGTCGGCCTGGCCCAGCGTGGCCCCCACCTCACTACCACAGATGCTGTTCACTGGGAGACAGACAACAGGGCCTGTCCCACTCACCAGGAGGGGCTGCATCTCCCGCAGCCTGGGGATCGGGATCAGGACCGGGCCGCTCGGCCTCCGAGGTGTCCCTTGCTAACTGTGGGGGAGGCAGCATCTGGTCACTCAGCGTTTCCATCTCCCGCCTCATCTGTGCGACGGTGCTCCGCAGGCTGCTGTTCTGCTCTTGCAGCCGCTGGATCTCCCTAGACGGAAAATCTTTACCAACTTCTTCTCTGTGCTGCTGTGGGGGCGTCTGTCAAACACACAGGGAGAAGGAGAAAGAGAAAGAGAGGGAGGCTTCCCGGCTCCACCCGTGCCCACCTGCTTCCGCCCTCTGTACCCTGGGCCGAAGGGACCCCTCCGAGCACGGCAGCAGGCAGGCTCGCAGACCCTGACCTTCCAGAGTGCAGGGTCCCCAAGTAACCAGGGCAGCGGCTCCAGGGGCGGCAGGGCTGGGGACTCGTGTTCAATGGGACGGAGGATGAGCTGGGGGAGACACTGAACTATGGACCAAAGAAGGGTGAAGAGGGCACATTTTACGTACATCTTAGCACCATAAAAATTTACCAGCTATAATGGGACCAAGAGCAGATCAGAAAGCACAGAAGAGCAGTGACCATAAACACAGAGCAAGAGAAAACAATCAAACTGAAGGAGGGAAGGGTCTGAAAAATAAAGGTGGTGAGCAGAACTCCAGAAGCAGTGGGACAACGTGAGGTGGTCTGGGGTGGTGGCCAATAGGCACCCAGAAAAACAAGAGGGGCCAGGAAAGGTTTTCCAAGCAGGCTGTGGTGGTGCACGGCTGTAATCCCAGCACCCGGGAGGCTGAGGCAGGAGGATGCTGCAAGTTCAAGGCCAGCCTGGGCTATATAGTGAGTTCAGGGCTAGTCTGAACTACAAAGTGAGACCCTGTCTCAAAAGCAAAACAAAACAAAAACCAAAAAGCAGTAAAGCTATTCCAGAGCACAGTCAAGTGCTTCAAGTCTGATGAAGACCATAAATCCACAGGTCTAAGAGCTTCAGTGAACCCTAAGTAACATAAACACAAAGAAAACTACACCAAACAGCATATCAAAATCTAACTTCTGCGAAGCGGTGACAACGAAAAAACCCTGAGCGACCAGAGAAAGAGGTGCATGCCCACGCAAGGGATAGACCAGCCAGCGGTCAGGTGATGCTGCTGCCCATGGCAATGTCCCTCACATCGGGGCAAGACGGCCCTTGCTCTGACCACGAACCTCTCCCCTCCCAGCCGGGCCACCCAGGGGACACACCCTCCCTGGACTCTCAGGGTTGGCTGCCTGCTGTCCTGGTCTGCGTGTGGAAGGACCAGTGCGCTATCCCGCAGGCACGAGGCCACCCACAGGCCTGTCCCCCAGCCCAGGGACACCGGGCCCTCCAGACTGCTGAGTCCGACCTGTCCCTGCTCCTCCTCGCTCCGTTCCCCGGCAGAGCCAGGCATGCAGGGTGTGAAAGAGACAGGGTCCTGCTGACAAGGCGGGGCACACACGAACAGGATGTGCTGTCTGCAGGTTTGGAGGCAGAAGTCGAGAACCCCCACCATGGAACAGGACAGTACTCAAGAGGAACCCAGAGGCCGGGAGAAGGACTAGCAAAGTCGAGCCTGGGCCCCTGATGGCGTGTGCACTGGCCAGGCTGTTTCTGGAATTCACACGAACGGGAAGCAGTTAGGGTAGAACTCACTCCACAGGGCTGGGGTGTGGCTCAGCGACCAAGCGCTGGCCCTGCGAGCACAAGGCCCTGGGTTCCAGCCCTAGCACTCAGAAAAGAAAAGTGACAGGAAGCTTGGGTGGGGGCGGGGTCACTTAGGCTCCAAGTTCGGGATCACCCTGGGCCTCAAAGGAAGGGCCCATCTCAAAAAATAAAATGTACTTAGAAAAAGGAAGAACTTAGATGAAAAACAGAATTCCTCAAGTGAGGCAGGACCCAGCCACCCTGCCAGGCATGGGCCAAGCTCCCGACCCCACTCCACCACTCCTGGTCCCCTGGGCACGGTGCTGGCAGGGGGCCTCGGGGCAAGACGGGCTCCAAGGGGGCCTGGCCATCTGCTCTGGACACTGCTGTGACAGCCCTGTTACTGTCACTTCCAGGCGCGGCTCTCTTTCCACCCCAGCTCATCGGTGCTTCCCCGAGCCGGGCTGACTCTGGACATGTGGCCTGCTGTGGCCTGCTGTGGCCTGCTGGCTCTGCCCACCTCCTGGGGCCTCAGCCCTCACCTCTGATGCTTCCCAGAACAACGATTTTCTGCAAACCCGTTTCTTTTTTTCTTGTTTTTGAGACAGGGTGTCTCTCTGTCGCCCAGGTTGGCCTCAAACTCACCGTGATCCCCTGCCTCAGTTTCCCCAGTGCTGGGATGACAGGCAGCAGCACCACGCCCAGGGATCTGTTCTCTTTTGAGCTATTCTTTTCCTCAGTTTAACTTATATTCCAGGATCACGGGTCCACTACACAGCACCTTATTATGGAAACTGCAACTTCCCCCTAGCATGGGTGGCAGTTTCCTTGGCCTGATAAGACTGCTCAGCTAGTCCAGTGCAACAATTTAGACCTCTGTGGCCTTGGCTCCTTCAGAGCTAGTGCTGACACTCAGAAGACAGCCTCTTCTTTTGTTTTCTTTTTGGTAGTACTAGGCGTGGAACCCAGAGCCTCGCGCATTCCAGGCAAGTGCTCTACCACTGAGCTACACCCAGTCCTTTTTACTTTTTTATTTTATTTTTTTGGTACTGGGGATTGAACTCGGGTCCTTGCACTTGCGCAGCAGGCGGCGAAACCACTGAGCTAAATCCCCGGCCCCAGCCCTTTTTATTTTGAGACAGGTCTTGCTAAGTTGCCCGGGGTTGAGCTTGAACTCGCAATCCTCTGCATAGGGTGTACCTCCGCGCCCACTCAGGAGACAGCCTTAGGTCAGCCACACTGAGAACAAACTCCTCTCCCTCCTCACCACTACTTCTCTGGCTTTCTTTTGAGGCAAGTGGCTGGGACTCCGGTAACAGGAAGCCTCTCCCTGTCTTGGGCCGGCTGCGTCTCTGCCTCCTCAGACTCCAGGGGAGATGCCAGGCCTGGCCTGGTCTGCCCTGTCCTAAGTACAGAGTACTCATGTGCCCTTCCTCCAGTTCCGTATCACGAGCAGGCGCCAGTGCAGCTGCTGAGGCAGACACCTCAGGCACAGCGGAAAGGCAGCCTTGTCTTGTGGAGTTACTGGCAGGGCCCCTGAGGCTCCTCGGGGATGTGGAGAGGCCATGCTGTGGCATGGGGCGGCAGCGCTGGTCCTGAATGCGCAGTTTCCCATGGGGCACACTCGTCACCGACTGCGGCTAGTGAGGGCGAGGTGCAGCCTTCACCTCAGAACTTGACTGGGGCTCCGCGCCACATGGGCGGTCAGAAGTGGGCAGACCCGCTCAGAGGCTGGGCGCTCCGCAGCCTTGGGGGCCGCGTGTCAGAACCGGCTCAGGCTCCCTGCATAAGGCTTCAGGGGAGGTGTGGGTAGACTGTCCCTGACCCCAAACCCTCTTCCAAAGCCCATTCCTTAGGTAACAAAACCCCAGAAAAGCGAAAGAGCGAAAGCCTCCCTGTCCCGCTGAGCTGGCACCAGGAGAGCAGCGTCTTCGGGTTACCAGCCCCGGGGAAATGCAGCAAAGGGAGGTGTGGCGCGAGGGATGCTTCTCTGTCTGCAGGGACAGGGCCTCTCCTGTGTGACGGAGGAGGCTCTCCACGCGACCACGTAAGGACAGCCTGGTGTGAGCCCCAGAGCGCTGTGGGGTGAGGACCCCAGGCAGCCCCGCGAGGCCACCCACCCACGTCTGCCCCTGCGGACCTTGGCACAGGCCAGCCTTCCCTACTGTGAACCTGAGCGTGGCTGCCGGGCCTCCTGGGAGCTTGGCCCCGGGTTCCCTGTGTCCCAGGTCCAAGCCCCCAGCCCTCCTGGAAGCCGACCAGGGCTGAGCTCGGGGAGGGCAGAGCACAGTCACTGCACATCTGCTCAGAGGGGAGCGCGGGGTCTCGGGCGGCGGGACACCACTTCCCTCTCGCCTCGTGAGGCCTCGGCGGCATGCACGCGCCCACAACTGGGCTGCGTGGGCACCGGAACCCGGCATCGGAGTGGAGAGCCCGGCCGAGCCCACTCCACAGCCGACGCTGGCCTGCGCCGGGCCCGCCTTCCCTGAGCGCTGCCAGCTCGGAAGGAGCGGAAGGCAGGCCGGGCGTTGCAAAGAAGCCCCCAAGGACTTCGGTGCCCTGGCACCCTCGACTTCCCACAGAGGCGCAGATGTCTGGCTGGAGAAAACAAACGGGCCCCCCAGCATGGTCCTGAGACAGGGTCACGCAGGCAGCGGCTGGGCCGTGATCCCAAACCAGGTCCTGTGAGGAGACCAGGCCCGGGCCACCCTCCAGCAGATGGCGCCTGGAGGAGTCCCGTAGGTTCCAGAACAAATTACCACTGGGCAGCTCAGACTACAGGAATTCATCCTCCCAATCGGGGGTGGGCAGCTGGTCTCCGCCCCGTCTGTCCGAGGAGCCGCCCCAGGCCTCTGGCGCCCTCTGGTGGTGGCAGCAGGCTCGGCACCCTGGCTTGTGATTCGCTAATCTCACAGGGCAGGGTCTCTCTGTCCTCTCCTCATAGGACAGCAGGTGCTGGATTAGGGCCGGCCCAACTCCAGTGCGACCTCATCCTTTTTCTCCTTCTTTGTCCTCTCTTTTGTTTGTTTTTCTGTTTGTTGAGGCTCTTGCTCTGCAGTCCGAGTTGGCGTTGTATTAGCTACACAGCCTAGGCTGGTCTTGAACGTGCAATCCTCCTGCCTCAGCCTTCCAAATGCTGGGATTATGCACTGCCGTGACTCACCTGTGCCTTCATCTGAACCAACTACACACGCAGCAACCTGATGCCAATGAGGTTCGACGCTGAGCTGCTGAGCTCAGGACTTGAACCTGCCTTTCTGGGGGAATCACTTGGCCTGCAGGAAGCCCAAGGTCAGTCCTGGACCAGCCTGGGCAGTCCTTGTGGAGACAAAAACCACTGTCCTCCCGGGCTCAGATCACTCAGGCACTGCGTGGGAAGCTGTGTCTCTGGGACAAAGGTCCAGCCTCTTAGCCAGGCTGATTATGAAAAGCTCCACGGTTGCCACGAACACGGCAGTGCACACTGGATTCTCCAGACCAAGGAAGCCAGCGGGGTGGTCACAGGACTTCAGAACCCAAAGGGGAACAAGTCACCGGGGTCCACTGGCAGCGACGACCTGGGAGACACTGGCATCCCTGCCTGGGCCCAGGCTGCTGGCAGCAGTGCCCTGCTTCCCAGCCTTCCTGTTCCTTCCTTGGACGGACCAGCCTGCACCTCCAGAGGCAGTGGCTTCGTGCCAAGAGGCTCCAGTCTGAATGGTCCCCAGATGGCGGAGACAGGGTCCTGCCACGCGCTGACCTCGTGTGCCTGGCTGGACACTGCAGGGAAGGAACCACCCCTGGGCTCCACATGCTGCTCCAGAGGTGGGGAGGGCCACAAGCGACACATGCTGAGCGCTGCCTGGGTCGGCAGCTTCTTCCTCCCTGACAAGGCCAGCCAAGGCAGAGAAATGAATCGCTATGGGGCCAGACTCAGAGTGGCTGGCAGGGCTGGGACTGGGGGCAGGGGTGATGGTCACACCCTGCACCCCATCAGAGGAGGGGGGTGGCACACTGACCGATGGGCTGTCTGCCCTGGACACTGGATCTGAGCGTCTCCCTGCATCCGAGTGCACCTCAAAAGAATCAGCAGGGGAAAGAGACACCGAAGCCACTCATGGGCCTGGAACGAGCTGCTCCCCCCCCCACCCCCAGCTTCGTGGTGCCACAGCTGTGAGGGCTCAGGCAAGCTCCTCAAGGTCCCTGGGCCCCAGAGACCAGAAAGGTGCTGCAGTCTTAGAGGGATGGTGGGGCAGGCAGAGTGTGTGGCTCCTGACCACTGTCATCCCTGCTAAACACCACAAAGAGCTGCAGGGACAGATGTGACAAGAATGACCGCTATGCAGCTCCAAGGACAGAACCACAGCGACGACCTGCATTCACCACCGGTATTAGTCAGGTCTGGGATTTTCTTCAATGCTGGGGACGGAGCCCAGGGTCTCACTGTGTTGAGCATGTGCTCCGCTGCTGCCCTGAGCCAGCTCTGAGTCACATTCGGACCTGGGATCTTTATAATTCTCAAATGCTAAAGATGCCAAAAAGGTTCTGAATGCCAGTTTACCTGTTTTAATCCTTCACAGCTGCAGCCCACCTGTGCGTGTGCAGGAAGAGGACTGAGAAGGCCCGGCCAGTTCCCTGCAGCTGCTGGGCTGAGGTTCACAGAGCCAGCGGGGTGGCCAGGTGGGGGCACTTACCTGTGGCTCCAGCCTGGGGAGGGGCCCGTGTGCCCGCAGCCCCTGCACGGCCTGGTCTCGCTCCAGGGTCACAGCCCGCAGCACCACCTCCTGCTCCCGCAGCGCCTGCTCTGTCTCCTGAAGCTTGGCGGTGACCTGGGAAACACCAGCTGGGGGTGAGGACAGCACCGGCCTCCCGAGCAGAGCCAGCCCTGCTCTGCCTGTGGGCCCAGGGTGCCGGGCAGGAGTGACAGCCATCCTGTCCAGCCGGTGGCCGGCCGCTCCTGCTGGGTGGGCTGCACACGGCAGGCAGGGTCTGTGCCATACCAGTAAACCTCGCTGTGCACCAGAGGGACACGAGCTGCACAACGAGGCCCTGCTAGAGGCTGGTGGGCAGGGCAGGGACTTGTCTTTATTACTGTGACTTTACTACTGTGAGTGAACTGGTCAGTGAGGCCTGGTGCTTTCAAATGTAAATGCACAGAACCCACCCGGCCACAGCACTGAGTGTGCCCCAGGCCCGGCCTGGCTCCATGCAGCAGGGCCAGGGAGACTGCACCAGCGGCACCTCGCACCTGATCTCTGGCCTCCATCAGCCCCTGGATCAAGGCCTCTGACCTCTGGATCTGGTCCCTCTCGATGTCGTCACAGCGGCGCTGCCAGTCCAGACCCAGCTGCACCTGGTCACGCTCCAGGCTCCGTTCCCTCTCAACAGCCTGGGACAGCTGCTGTTTGTACCTGGGGACAAGTCCAATGGCCCACGTTAGTGTTTCTCGGGTCCAGAGGGGTGTAGCACGAGGGAGGTGCCCTTCTGTCTCCCACAGTGAGTGCTGACGTAGGATGTGCCCAGGGCTCGGAGGCCGAGGGAAGCTGCTGCAGTGTGGTGGACAGGCAAGGGCAGAGGCTGAGCTCACCGAACACGGGAGACCCAGGCCGTGAGGAAAGCAGAAGCACCGATGTGCAGGAGGACCAGGGAGGAAGTGAACAGACCCAAAAGCAAACTGCTGAAACCCTGAGGAGCAGGCAGATAGGACTGAGGCAAGAGGCGGTGAGTTCAGCTGAGGCAGTGCAGAGGGAGCAGAGGCAGCAGAGCCACCACTCGACACCGGAGGAGGAGGCAGGAGAGGCACCGACGCCAGCAGCAGGCACTGGGCGAGGGCACCACCACCACGATGAAGGGCAGCACGAGTGCTCAAGTGGAAGGCCCAAAGAGAAGCCAGAACCTCACCGAACGTCCACGCTCCAAGCGAGGAGCAGGGAATGAGAGAATATAGTAACTGAACACTGTCAGAATTGGGGATCCAGAGAGCTGTTCTTGTTGCCTGCCTCGCAAGTGCAAGGTCCTGAGTTTGATACCCAGTACAAAAGAAAAAAAAGAAAGAAAGAAAGAAAGACAACATAGTGAGGCCAAGGGAAACAGAAGAAAGAATATAATAAAGAGTAGATAGCGATGAAACTGAAAATGGAAAAGAATTAAGAAAGTCAGGGGAGGGCCAGGGATTTAGCTCAGTGGTTCCGCCACTTGCCTTACAAATGCAAGGTCCCGAGTTCGATCCCTGGTACCAAAAAGAAGAAAGAAAAAGAAAGTCAGGGGAGGAGCCAGGTGTGGTGCTGCACACCTGTGATCCCAACACTGGGAGGCTGAGGCTGGAGGATCGTTGTGAGTTCAAGGCCTGAACTACACAGTGAGACCCTGTCTCAAAAAAAAAAAAAAAGAATGAAAAAGAGAGAGAGGGCTGGGGCTGTAGCTCAGTGGCACAGCACTTGCCTAGCACGTGTGAGGCTTTGGGTTCAATCCCCAAGGACCCCTTAAAAAAGTCACTGGTACACAGTTAAGATGGGGTGCTTTATTTTATTTACACTGTTTCTCAGTAATGCTGACTTCAATACATTACTGAAAGTAGATTATCTTTGCAGAAGCACCAGTTCCTGAACTGCTAAGACAGACATCAGGACAGCAGCAGGCAGACAGGGGTGACCCCGAGTGACTCCCGGCTCTCCCGACAGTGAAGGCCCTCCCCTCCCTCCCCGGCTCTCAGCTCGCCCACCCTCCTGGCCACTGTGCTGGGTCTCTGCTCTCGGCTTCGGGTTTCAACAGAACCAAAGGAGCAGGAGGAAGGGTTGTTTGGTCTTCATCCTTGGACCCAGAGGGGCTCCCAGCCCAGGAGGCGCCAGCCTTGGGGACCTGAGTTACCTGTCCACGTCCTGCTGGGCTCTGGCCAGCTGCGCCTTGAGCTTCACCTCCTCCTCCCGCAGTGCCTGGGCCTGCAGGCCACTGGAGACCACCTCCCTGGACATCTGCGCGACCTGTGCATCCCAGCCAGCTTGCAGAGCGGCTGCCTCGTCGCGGAGCCTGAGCAGAAGGAACTGTGTGAGTTGGGGCTTCCTGCCTGCACCCCCAGGCGCTGGGCTGGGAGGAACCCGACAGACATGTGTGCGCTCACTGGGCCCAGAGGACCCCAGAGCAGAGCTCGAACTTCTGGCCTGGACGCAGGCAACACATGGGAAGAAAGAGCCACAGGTCCAGCAGACTCAGCCCAATGCTGCCTCACACTGCCGGTGCGCCCGGTGCAGGGCTGGGCCAGGCAGGAACGGGAGCCCAGCGCCCACAGAGCCTGCAGCCATGCCCAGCAAGCATCTCACGAGCCTTCAAACTGAATGCAAAACAAGGCTCCTTCGTGCCCACTGACAATGAGCAGCTTACCTGAGAGTCATTCGGCAGGTGTCACCTCGACCAGTCAATTCTGGTATTGGATAAATTTGATGAGATTGTTGTTTTTATATTTCCTGTTATATTATCTTATCAAAATGAATGAAAAATATACGAAAGTTTTGGTCACCCTGTATTTAAATAACTGGACTGGTAGGTGGTTATAGCTTTCCAATAGAATGCCTCTAGAAGGGTTACCGAAAGCTGGGTAATTTCCCAAGCAACACTGAGAGAAGACACCTAGAAATGCTCACTAGGCAGGCACGGCTCTACCCTAAGCAGGAGGTTGCCTGCCCGTGGCCTGACCATGCCCTGCTGTCCTCACACCCGGCTTTGAAGGCTGCCGAGCTGGCCAGCGGCCACCCCATCGCCTTGGACAGACCTGGGGGCCCGTGCCCAGGAGCTGCGGCTCAACACACTGGCCAGCGGGGCAGGCAACCGTGCGGGTGGATGGAGGGCCCAGGCACACCTGACAGGTGCGTTTCAAGCCCGGTCTTGTGCAGAGTGGAAACAGTGACCTCACCACACCTTTGGATGTGTTTTGAAAAGCAGGGCTGGAGACAGGCATACCGAGGGCGTCGTTTCCAGACACCCGGGGCAGGCTGTCTGGCTTCAGACGTGGTCACTGCCACCCCACGCTGGCATCTGGTGCCCGAGGAGACAGACTGCACTCGGTGCCAGCTCTGCCCACGAGGCCAGCCCACACCCCTCCAGCCTGTCCAGGTGCCACAGACACAGCCGCTGCGCTCTCACCACAGACGCAGGAGGACACAGCCAGCGGCAGACTCGTTTCCATCCACCTTAGTCCTATAGGTGTGCTCTGGGCTCCGAACTCCACGACAGCATAAGACTGCACGCATAGAACTCCCCAAGGCCTGGGGCCCACTTACCGATGACTCACACTCAGCGAAAGAAGCCCCAGAGCTCATGCAGAGCCCACAAACCCGCTTTCTAGTCCAGAACAACACCCCTCTGTGTGGAAAGGAGAAACCACTCCGGGACAGGAAGTAAAGGAGAGTTAAGCAAGCATTACTTAGGAGCCCGAAGAGGAGGCTGAGACCCCTGAGACCCAGCAGGCAGGCTGGGCACTGGGTGAGGCCTAGGACAGCCTCAGACTCGCCCGCCTGTGACAGAGCCTCGGGCCACACCCTCCCTGGGTCCAGTCTCCTGGCTCTCCAGCCTCTACTGCCGGAATCTTGCTCCTCAAACTACCCAAGGGCAAATTAATTCTAAGGGAGTGATTCCAAATAGATCGACCTTCCGGCATTTCACAGTTTAAGAGCCCCCTACCCAAAGGAGAAATAGAACTTGGCAGAGAATTTTCTGTAGGGAAAAGAGAAGGACTCCCCGAAGGGAAGGGCGCCAGCCTCAAGGCCCCTAATCACAGCTTCTCCAGGGCCGGGCCTCCCCGGGGCTCCCTCCCTGCTCCGTGGGCAGCTGCTCGGGCTTCAGCCGGGTGATGCACAGGAAGGAACAGGGCTCCTGGAGAGGTGGGGACCTCC
This sequence comes from Heterocephalus glaber, assembly GCF_053883595.1. NCBI lineage: Eukaryota > Metazoa > Chordata > Mammalia > Rodentia > Bathyergidae > Heterocephalus > Heterocephalus glaber. Next base: position 854,722 of record NW_028258173.1, on the reverse strand, counting down.
TGCACTGCTGCGGGGACTTGACGGGGCACGGCCACCATGAAAACCACGGGCAGTCTCCAAGTTATGCACAGAGCGGCGCGAGCCAGCGGTTCTTTCCCAGCACGTCTGCAGAAGAGCCCACAAGGGTCCCAAAGAGACATCTGGACACCCGTGTTCACAGCAAGATTATTCACAAGAACCAGAGACAGAAAGAACCATGTGCCAATCACCAGAGAGGAGGATAAACAAAATGTGGTGTCTCCACACGATGGCATATTATCTCGCCTGAAAAAGGAAGGAGATTCTGACTTGATAAGTATTGAACTGTGCACTTTAAAATGGTTGAGATCATTTTATGTTACATATATATATATCTATATATATATTTTTTTGAGACAGGGTCTTGCTATGTAGTGCGGGCTGGTCTTCTACTCATTCTGCAGCCTAGGCTGGCCTCGAACTCGAAGCAATCTTCCTGCGTCAGCCTCCCCAGTGCTGGGATGACAGGCGTGCGCCAACATGCCCAGCGCTTGTTACATGCATTTTTTTCACGTATCTTTAAAAGTAAATTTTATTTTATTTTATTTCATCCCATCCCCCCCAAGCCTCCTCCCCTTCCTATGTCATCTGTATTTTAACACAAAAAGTCTGAAGGATGAAGCTCTGACCTAGGCTGTACCGCAGATGGACCGTGAGGACCCTATGCTCAGCGAGATAGGCTCATCACAGAGGACAAACACCACAGGACTCCAGTTTCCGTGCAGTTCCGAGTGATCACATTCACGGAGAAGGAAAGCAGTGTGGGCTGCGTGGGATCAGAGGAGGGGACACAGAGCCGTTGAATAGGCACTGAGGCTCAGCTGGGGGAGAGGGCTGGAGGGGCGGTGCAGGTAGCACAAGCACGGCAGTGTGCGTGACTGATCCCAGCGGCCCGTGCGCCTGGAAGCGGTTAGAAAGGTAAATTGCATACTGCATATCCCTTCCCACAAATGGTAAGTGCACTGACCTACACATGCAAACCACACAACTTCAGAAACGAGAAAAGGCAGGGCTGCTGAGAGGAAGGTGCACCCAGCTGGCCGCTGCCGCTTCCCTGGTCTGACCAGCAAGCCGGCACACAAAGGGCACCGACCCTCAGGGCGGGGCGGGTGGGGCGGGCGGGGCGGGCCGGCCCCAGGCTCACCTGGCAATGACGGCGTCCTTCTCCCTGGCGGCATCCGCCTGAGCCCACTCGGCCCTGCGCAGCTGCCCGTCGAGGCTCTCGCAGTGGGCCTGGAGTTCCTGCAGCCTGGCCTGCGACGCCCGAAGCTGCTCCGCGTGGGCGCCCTTCACCGCCACCAGCGCGGCGTCTCTCTCTCTGGCCAGACGGTCAAGCTCCTCGTGTCTGAAACACCGGGAGGGATCCAGGCCAGCTCACCCGGGGCCCTTTCTCAGCCCTCGGCTGTTGCTGTCCGCTTGTCCCTGGCAGATGCCACTCTGCATGCAGCTCCTGCCCTCCGCTCTGGGGCCCTGCTCTCGCTCCACCACGTAAGCACAGGCAGACTTTCTGAGATGCCACGGACCATGAGGCGTGAGATGGACACACAACAGTCCTAACGCCCGTGCACAGCAGCCCTGGGGTTGGTTCCCTGCAGCCCACAAAAGCGGAGGTGCAGGTGCTGCCTGCCGTGCCTCGGGTGCCCACCAGGTCTAAGGCACGAGCTCTGTCCTGTGCAGCCACTGAGTATCCCGGGACTAAATTATCTAAGTGTGCCTGCTTCTCATCCTTCGTCCGGCGAAGTAGTTCCGAGACTCAGGTTTTCGCCGAGGGCTCCTGCTGCCCTGGGACAACGGGCCTCACCACCCAGGTGGCCCATGAAACCAACTCCGCCAGCCTCAGGTGTGTGTGTGGGGGCTTCTGACTCCAGCCCTCGACTCAGAACGAGGTGCTGTGCTTGCTTTGGCTGCCACACGAGTCCCCTCTGCGGGACGCGTCCTAAGGTTCCCAGCCTTCCTGCACGCGGCCATCACAGGCGCCTCTGAGGGCGACAGTGGCGCGAGACAGCTGTGCAGCAGCAGGATGGGAGCCCCAATCTGACCAGAGCACCTCTGCTGGCCCTTGGCATACCAGGTAGGCGCCAGGCCTCCGCTGCTACCCGGTGGGAGCTCATGCCGCTGACAGCCGTGCCGTGGGGAGGCCCGAGGTCCATGCAGAGGAAGACACTGCCCTGCCCACTCAGCCCAGGGTGGGGACTGCAGGCCCTGGGCCTAGCTGTGCCTGTGGTGTGGGAGCCAAACCCTATCTCACACACGCATTCTACTGAATAACTACGAATCTTAGTTCTACGGTACAGTTTTGTAGATTATGGACTGATAATTATTTCACTTTAGAAACCTTCCTGAACTGTTAGCAACTTTTTTTGGTATCAGGGATTGAACTCAGGACCTTGCAGTTTTGAGGCAGGCATTGGCACCACTGAGCTAAAGCCCTGGCCCAAGTTAGCACCTTTTGACTCCAGCAAATGTTATTATTTTTAGTTTATACGACTGTACGTAGTTGCTGTGGGTGATTGATTTTAAGCATAAAAAACATAACGTGTTCAGCCCAGGTATGATAACACATGCCTGTAATTCCAGCTGCTGGGAGGCAGAGGCAGGAGGATCAGGGTCAGTCCAGACAACTTAGTGAGACTGTATCATAAAATAAATAACATAACATAAAGCAGTAAAATAAAAACAATAGCTCAGGCAAAACCCTGTGGGAAGCAGACTGAGAAGAGGGAGTTCAAGGAGGAAGGCCTATGGCACAAGGTCCCTGACCGCCAGGGGAAGTGGTCTCAGGTATTCTGAGTCACAGCAGTGGGCTCGAAGTCACTGTGTGTTTAGATTACCCCAGGGGCGTCGGGAACAGCGACTGGACAGCCTGGACTCCTCCGTGCAAGAAAGCGCACCCTTCCCACTGGTTTCTGCTTCTGACCTGAAGAGACTCGCTGCGGCTTTCAAACACGCACACGGACAGTGTCTCCGTCTCAGGCCTGCTCCCCGCCCGCTGTGCTCTGCCCCGCACCCTCTGCCTCAGTGCCCTCATCTAGGTGAGGGCACAGGCCACTCTCACCACCACCGCTGTGACACAGGAGGCAGGCCAGGTGCGGTGGTGGCACATGTCTGTCGTCCCAGCACTTGGGAGGCAGAGGCAGGAGGATCGCTTGGAGTTTGAGGCCAGCCTGGGCTACATAGCAATGAGACCCTGTCTCAAAAAACAAATACAGGGCCAGGGATTCAGCTCAGTGGTTCTGCTGCCTCTGTCACAAGCGCAAGGATCCAAGTTTAATCCCGGGTACCAAAAAAAGCAGAGCAGAGCACCTGTGCAGGCCCCAGCAGGCCTGGCCTCTGCGCCAAGGCCCAGGGACCCTGCAGGAGGCCCACAGCTCCACCCCTTGACACTCACTTCCTGGTGAACGTCTCCTCGTCTTTCTTCCTGGCCAGCTGTGCAGAGTGAAGTGTCGCCTCTAGGTCCTTTATCCTACACACAGAACCAGGGGGAGAGCGGATAAGTGGTCTGCTGGTGAGGATGGGCCACCAGGCAGGCCAGCTGACCTCAGCCCACACACCGGGCGTCCTTCACGGCTTCCAGGTCCCGGAGCTCCCAGCCGCAGCCCTCCAGCTTCTGCTCTAGCTTGGCGTTCGCTGCCTCTGCTCTCTGCAGGCACTCGGCCGCCTGAGCTCCCGCGGCCCTCAGTGCCTCCAGCTCTTTGCTCAGTAGTTTAACCTGAGAAAGGTTTCGGCGGCTCAGCGGGAGCAGGACAGAGGCCCATTTGCCGCTGCCCTGGGACTCAGACTTCCCAGCACCCTGGCCTTGTCTTCACACCCAGGGTGGCCCGCTGGGACTGTGAATCAGGGAAATGTGCAAACCTCAGAACCAGGATGTAACTGGAAGGAACTGAGATATCAGAGGTAAACAGGGCTGTTTCACCAGGACATGGGAGAGGAAAGAAAACGAACCCTCAAGGAGCAGGAAGCACTGGAAATGTGCTCATATCCATCCCCAGTGAAAACTCAGCCAAGGCCGAGGCCACACTCGGGGTCCCGCCCCTTGAGGGTCTCACAGGCCCACTGGGTTCCACTCATTTACCCACAAACTGGAGTGCTATTTACACACAGGCCCACCATCAGAGCAGGGGAGCAGACAGTGCGGCTGGCTGCCCAGCATCCCGGCTGCAGGGCTCCAGGCCGTGCCTGGGCGGTCAGGGCACTGTGGGCGGAGGGGGCCCAGGAGGTCCCCAGGCAGGCGGGAAGGTGCCGCTTGGGCAATCACGGTGAACTCTGCTGCGGGGCTGGGGCGGTTTGCTGCCTCACACGGCAGAGCAGATGAAGGTGACAAGGTCCCCCATTACCCCCCGAGGTGCTCAGAGGCTCCCACAGTGGCTTTGTGAGGGTCCCTGTGGATCAGCCGTGGCCTCGAAGCCGGACAGCCTGGGTCTGGCTCGGCCAACACTGCCTCCGAACACCTACAAGGACAGGCCAGCAGGCCACCATGGTCTTCACACAGGGCTCCAGGGCCAGGAAGGCACAGGTGGACGTGGATGGCATTGACACCTGTGTGGAGGTAGGACAGGGCTGCTGGGCCTGGGCCCGAGCCACTCCTATTACCTGTCCACTGCCCTCCAGGGTCTTTTCCCCTGGCCCAGGGCCCGGTGCTACCCCTGGACTGCTGTGGAGAGGCTGGGCGGCTTGGGGGAGGGCTTCGGAGGCTGTGTGTGGCCCAGCAGGGACCAGCAGGGGTCAGAGCAGGTGTCACCCTCCACATCCTGCCCCTTTGCAGCCCCCTCAAAGGCCAGTCCCTGTCCTGAGTCCTCCATGTACGAGGTGCAAGCTCCTCACACCCTGGCAGAATGCAGGGCGGTGCTTGGGCTGTGCCCACAGTGCCCGGTGTCCCATTGGGGAGGCCCTGGCTCCAGCTTGCTGTGCACCATGTGTCAGCTTCAGACAGGCCCTGGGCCTCCAGAGCCTGGTGTCCCCTGTCACAGAATGGGGAGACGCCTCCCCTTTGCCTGCTTTGAGGCTCTCATGGGCAGTCTGCAGGGGCAGGACTTTGCCCTGGATGGAGGACACTTCCTCCAGGCCTGGGCACCAGGGCTCCTAGGCTGGAGAGTGGTTCTGAGCTGGGCCCTGCAGCGGGTGGCTCCCCTGCGCCTCACAAGGCCGCCCCGCACCAGCCCTCCAGCCGAGGCCCTGGTGGGAACCGTCTAAGTCACAGCTCAGAAGTCTCTCCACTCCCCGCTGTTCAAAGGCCGGGCTTCCTGCCGACGTGAGAGGTGCCTGCTACCTTGAGCTCATGGGCCAAGACTGTGCTGCTCATGCTGTCGGCCTGCAGGCGGAACTCATGCTCCTTCTTCTGCATCTTGGATTCAAACTCCAGCAGCAGCTCCTGAACAGAAAAGGCTCACAGTGGAGGAAGACAGCAGGGCTCAGCGAAGGACCCTCAAGGTGTCAGTAAATCAGGGCAGGGTGTAGTGGCTGACAAGGGGCCACCACGCACACTGGTGGAGAGGCTGGGGATCAGTGACACCAGCAGCAGCGAGCCACAGGCCACCACAGGCCCAGGGAGCTTGGAGCCCGGCAGCACCTGTGCCCCATCAGTCCCTGTGAGCAGTGGGGAAGGTGCTGGCTGGTCCTGGTCCCAAGTGGGCTCCAGGAGGTGGCTAGGGCTGCAAGGCCAGCCCGGCCCAGCCTGCTGCGCCAGGCTCACACGGAGCCCCTCTGCACCTGCTCCCTCTCTGCCCTCCACCAAGTGTGACCAGTCCGGGTCCACACTGCGTGGATCCTCCAGCCACCAGGATCATGAACCAAATAAGCCTCGCTCATACACTAACTGGTGTCAGGAGTGCCGTTAGAGCAACAGGAAGGACACAGGACAGTGTGGCCCTGTCTGCTCCTCCCTTTGCTGGCTTGCTCAGCACGGGGAAGCCGCCTGTGTCCAGGTAGAGGACCAACTGCTGCAGCTCCCAACCAGTGAGCCTCCCTAGCTGAGCCCTCCCCAGGACCACCCACTCCGCCAGGCTCGGGACCTAGAGGGAGGCTCGGAGAGAGCCTCAAGAGTGTGGCCACCGCTGCCCCGTCCTGGTAGGCACCTCCTGGCCCTGGCTACTGGGACCCATGGTGACACCACCTGGCAACGGAAGGGCAAGCTCTGCACCTGCAGCTGAGTACGGGGGAGCCTCAGAACACCGCAGAAAGCACAAGAGAAAAGACACATCTGGCTTTTCTAATCCTCTGAAAGGCAAAGCCGAAAGAGAGGGGTCCCATGACTGCAGTGAGAAGGTGACAATCAGGAGTCACTGGGGCTAACGCAAGATCACGAACCACCAGGGAGAAAGGGCTGCAGGCTGTGGCCACTAGGGGGCAGGAATGCCGCGCGTGCTTCGCGGCCGCAGACGCCGGCCTAAACCCCTATCAGTGCCGCCGGCGCTCTGGGGTCCCCAGCCCGAGGGAGGAGACATTGCCTCCCTGACGCATCACCACCCCGCCCTCTGCTCCCAGACCAATTACTAGACTGGCGTCCCAGCAGGTCCCTAACCGCGGGGCAAAGGTGACCCACGAGGGGGTGCGCCACACTTCAAAAGAACTACCTGCGTTCCTGATACAAGCAGAAATCGGGGGAACACATGTGGGGACAGGCGTTAGGGCAAGGTACAAAACGCTGGGTCGGGGGAAGCGAAGTGGAGGTTCTGCCAACTCCCAGCGCGGGCAGTTCGGAAGGGCGCCACCTGCTGGCCGCCGGGCGCATACCAGAGGGCCCACAGTGAGCGCGCTGGGAAGGGCGGCGCCGCTGCGCGGACTCGTGGAAGAAGGGGACAGGAGACAATTTTCACCAGCACTCTGAGGACCAGGTTTGTGAGGGAGCCCCAGCAGCCCTGAGAGGCTCCTCGACTGCCCGTCTCTCTACGTCAGGCTTTACCAGGGGAACCACAGCCCAGGCACCGAACCCTCAGCGCCCTGAGAAGCACCGGGTCGGGGGCAGGGAACAAATGTCCTCGCTCATTGGCCAGCGAGGCGCAGGCCAGCAGCGGCAAACCCGAGGTCAGAACTGCTGACCACGGACCCCGGCGGCGAGACAGAAAACCTAAGGTCTGACTGGACAGGGGTTAGATTTTCATGGCTGTGACCAACCTGAGAAAAACAACCTAAAGGAAGAAAGAGTGACTTTGGCCTGTGGTTTCAGGTTTCCGTCTATGGTCCTGGCTCCACGGCTTTTAGGGCTGCGGGAGACACAAACATGGCAGAGGGTGTGGCAGTGGAAAACCAGTCCCCTTGGGGCAGCCAGGACGCAGGGAAAAGGAGAGTCAGAGAGGATGAGGCCAGGGACCAGATACAGTACAACACCATGCGCCCAAGACCCATTCCCTCAACTGGGCTGCACCTCTCAATAGCCCATTCATTGATCCACTAGTAGTGGACTGATCCATGATGAGTTAACACCCTCCAGATCCAAGCACTTCCTCAAGCCTATCAGCGGGCCTGAGGGGTTTTTTGTTTTGTTTTTTGAGACAGGGTCTCCCTTGGTAGTCCAGGCTGGCCTTGAACTCTGGTGATCCTCCTGCCTCAGCCTCCAGAGTGCTGTATCAGCTGGCCTTAGGGCTTCATTTTAGACCCACACTGTAACAAGCAGAAAACTTGCAGGGCAGGTGAACAGAAGTCTATCTTGAATCCTAAGAACAGTCTTGGCTCCTCAGTCAGTCCCCAGACCTGGGCCAGTCTGAGCCACAAGCCCTGGGGTGAAGAGAGGCGTGGTCCCTGAGAAGCAGGCTGCTGCACACCGAAAGTCAAAAGTCACGCGGCTACCTGTTCTCCCACCCTCTTCCAAGGGACTTACGCCTTTTACCAGGCTCCCTGTGCACCAGGAAAAGAAAATCATCAGACCTTTTGGGGCCTTCTGGACAACAGCTCTGAGCTGACGTTGACTCCAGGAGCCTGGAATCATTAGGTGACTCTGGGGTTTAGCTCAGGCCTGTCTCACAGCGCTCTGGTGCATCCCCAAATACACAACAGGGAGAGACGCACTCAGCGGCGAGCAGAATCCTGAACTCGTTCCCTGGCCTGCAGGGTGAGGGCCACCGTGGTGTGAAAGGCCAAGTGGAGACCACCAGAACTCTATCCGGGAAAAGAGCGAAGCAAGAGCAACGAGGCTTCCCGGGAGGGGCTGGAGAGGTCTGGGCCCTGTCAAAGACTTGAAAGGTGAGGGCTGGCGGTTCCTGCCCTGCCCCACTGCACTCTCCTGTTTGCCTGTGCAGATGTCGGAGAAGGACAGAGGGTGAATGAAAGCTTACCCAGGGGCAGCTCCGACTGCAGCTGCCATGCCAGTTGCACTCACTGCCTGGGTTAATGAATGCATCCCCTTGAACACAGCTGCTATCAGCAAATGCTTTTCTTCTCCACCCTGTCCCCAACAGTCTGACCCTCCCTGCCCCACCGCGATAAGCTCTCCAGCCCAGGTCACAGCTCTGTTCACAAGGGTCACAATCACCTTGAGCTTCTGCAGGAAGCGATCACACTGTCTTACACTGACTGGATTGAGTGAGCAAGAGGCAGGAACTGGTCTAGTCTGATGGGTGACATTTGCGCGTCAGCAGGTGAGGAAAACATCTGATAAAATCCAAAGGCCTTCCACCTCCATGAAACCCTGGTGAGCTTTCCCTCAGACAGTGAAGGGCAAGTTGCATCTGGCCCCACCTGAGAAGCACAGTGCCTATCGGCATCTTCAGAGTTCACTCCAGCAATTTAGTTGGGTAACCTGAAAAGCTTCAGGTTTCCAGTGGGCCCAGAATACAACAAATTCAGGCTGTTCTGCTGCTCGGCCACTTGGTCCAGCAGACCGGATGGCACCTGGGGCGCTGGGGCAGGCAGCTTCTATAGAGAACACAATGCAGGCCTGACATCACCCACAGAGGACTACTCTCCTCCCCGCCTGATACTGGACCATCTCGAAAACTGAACACCTGACCATGAGCCAGCCAGGTGCCACGTGACCTGAGCTGCCAGTCATGAACTGTGTCCTCCGACCCGCCGAGCCATACAGTTTGGCGTCACTCAACAGAAACATAAGCTGCACAGCAGCCCCAGCGGGCCCTGCAAGCACAAGCAAGAGGCAGGAAGGAGAGACCCAAACGCCTCTGGCCCTGCCACTGCTCACTGCCTTCACCTTCCCAGCCTGCGCCGTGTGTGGCCTCAGCGAGCTCCTGACAGAGGAAGGGGGGGACACTCCTGGTTTTCAGGTGGCCTGCGTGATGTGGCCTCACCACAGAGGGTGGACGGCTGCAGCACTGCGGCACCTCTGAAGGACGCGGTCCAGGGAGAGGGCGAGCAGGGGCCAGCTGCAGATCTACCTGTCTCTGCAGAGCAAGTTCGCCATCGAGTTCCTCGAGCGTCCTCTCCAGCCTCCACTTCAGGTTCTCGTACTGCTCCCGCTGGTGGTCGATCTCGCCGTTCTTGTCACTGTGGTGAATGGACATGGCACCAATAAAGCCACACAGAACACTCTCCAAACGGACACACTGGCCAGGGCCCTACACGGGGAGCTGGCGCTCTGCTTTTGCAGCGGTGGTGGCGGCTGGGCCCAGAGGGAGCAGGACTTCCGCCCCAGACCTGCCTACTGCACCTGACCGGGGTGTGCACAAACCAAACCCCGACAGGCCTGGCTACCAAGAACCAGGAAAAGTGGACTGACAGAGGCCAACACAGACAACACAGATGTGAGCAAGCAATTTAGAAAAACAAATGGAAAAAATATAAAATCTCAGCAAAGAAAAAGAAGATAGAGCAAAGAATCAAACAGATTTTTTTTCAGTACTGGGGACTGAACCCACAGCCCCAGGCATGCCTGGCCAGTTCTCTGCCGCCAAGCTGCACTGCAGCACTTCTGAGTTGTTTTTCTTTCTTCTTTTTTTTTTTTTTCACCAGGGATCAAATAATCGAAGGGCATTCTACCACCGAGCTACACCCTGGCCCTTTTAAAAAAATTTTATTTTGAGACAAAGTCTTGCCATGTTGCACAGTTTGGCCTTAAACTTGTGACCCTCCTGCTCAGCCTCCTGAGGAGCTGGATTTATAGGCGTGTGCCACTGCACTTAGCTCAAATGGAAATCTGAAAACTGGAAAGTACATTAGCCAAAACAAAAGACTCACTGCATGGCCACAATGGCAGAACAAATAGACAGAAGGTGGAATCGGTGAGATGACAACAGAAATGAGCCAATCTGACAACAGAGAGAAAATAAATTTTTAAAAAATGAATAGAGTACTTGTGGGGTAATAACAAAAGATCTAACACTCATGCCACTAGAGCCCAGGATGGAAAGAGAGCGTGGGACTGAAAGAGTATTTAAAAATAGCTGAAAGGGCCCAGATGTGGAGAAAAAGAACAGGCAAAGGACTTAAGGAGACATGCCACAAGATAATGTGAAGCACTTTTTAAAAAATGTAAAGCACCTTGGGCCGGGGATTTAGCTCAGTGGTTCCGCTGCCTGCCTCCCAAGCGCAAGGACCTGAGTTTGATCCCTGGTACCAAAAAAATAAAAAAATAAAAAAAATAAAGCACCTTTAACAGGACACCTCAAATCCAAAACATCCGCAAGAAGGAAAGCCCATGCCCAGTGCACACATCTGTGACCTGTCCAGGCTGCAGCCACACAGGAGTGGGAGCCCGGCCCCTGGGGAAGGTGGCACAGTGCTGCAGTGCTGTGGCCAGTGACAGAGCTGCACGTCACATCTGCCCTGCCAGATTCTGCTGAGGACCATGGATGCCTGGGCCTCCTGAGGGCAGTGACTCTCTGTGACAGGTGGGTTTGCCGAGGGGCCTGGAAGCTATGCCTGTGGGTTCTCACAGGAGACAGTGGCTCCAGCAGGGGTCTGGGGACCAAAGTGGCGCCACACCCTCCCATGTGGTCCCCTCCCTTTGCACCTGCCCACCACAGGAAGTCCCTCGTGAGCAGGAATCTCAGCCACAACAGAAGGCCAGCAGGGCAGAACTCAACAGCCCACCATGGGGACAGCTGGAAGCAAGCTCTGGACAGCGTGGGAATCTCCCTGGATCCTTAACCACTCAGCCCGTCATCTTCTGGAAGAACATCGGGCTTCTGTGGTTGTAAAAAGTGCCTTCTTTGTTGTTGTTGGTGGTGGTAGTAGTAGGGGTTGAAGCAGGGCCTTTACACTGAGTTACATCCCCAGCCCTTTTTTAAATTTTTGAGATAAGGTCTAAATCACTGAATTGGCCAGGCTGATCTCAAACTTGTGAGCCTCCTGCCTCAGCCTCCCAGAATGCTAGGATTATAGGTGTGTATCACCATGTTTAAGTGCAGTGGCACACACCTGCAATCCAGCATTCAAGGGGCCAAGGCAGGAGGATCACAAGTTCAAGCCCAGCCTAGGCTACATAGTGAGACCTTGTCTCAAAAAAATAACACTGGGCTGGGGATTTAGTTCAGTGGCACAGTGCCTGCCTTGCAAGGGCAAGGTCCTGAGTTCGATCCCTGATACCAACCCCCCCCCCACAAAAAAAACAAACAAAAAACCCCCTTAAAATGCTAGGAGTATGCAACAATATGGAAAAATCCTCCAGAACCCAGAGTGCTTGTACTTGCTGCTATGTGCACACACCACAAATGATAGACACTGCAAAACACACTCCAGGGCCAGGGATGTAGTTCACTGGTGCTGTGCCTGCCTCGCAACCACAAGGTCCTGAGTTTGATCCCTGGTACCAGGAAGAAACAAAGAAAAAAAAGGGACACACTCTGGTTCTGAATGTGATAAATCATGCTGCTTCTGAAATGCCAGGGGAGGGGAGGTCCTTGGAGGATTTTAAGCAATCCCTGTCTTTTTTTTTTTGGTGCCGGGGATTGAACTCGGGTCCTTGCGCTTGCGCAGCAGGTGGCAAAACCACTGAGCTAAATCCCCGGCTCTAATGCCTGTCTTATCTCTCTTCCATACTGACTTATCGAGACTCTGCACACACATGTGAATGTCGGGGACCACGAGTGCCAGAGGTCCGGCCAACACAACCTACAGATGGGCGCTGTGGGTTCTTATGTCAGCTTCCCTGAAGTCAGCTCATTTAGCTTTGAAATGAGTATGTATTCTACACTAAAATAATGACAGACTCGAGCATGTTTTATTACGATAACAGACCTATAGTTAATGAAACAAACTACATATTTAAAGGAACCCTGAACGATGTCGGCCCCAGGGGAACAGGTGCCCCGGCCCTTGCCCTGGGATGTGGAGACCGTGCTTGCTGGGGGCCAGGCTACGTGACGTGGGTCCTGCAGTCTGAGGCCCGTGTGACTTGCTTTGGAATAGGGAAACGCGTGGAAGGCTGCATGTTTCCTGGCTGTGTGGAGAAATCTCGCAGTCACAGCTCCTAAGGCAAGGCAACAGCTGCTGAGGACAAGGCAAAGAAAGGCAGGAATCCAGGTATGGGGAAGGACTTAATCCCCATTAGCTTCTTCCCTTTGTTTGTGGTTTTTTTTTTTTGGTACCAGGGATCGAACTCAGGATCTTGGCAGGTTCAGTGCCACTGAGTAAATCCCAGGTCCTAGGAGTTCCTCATTTTTTACTGCCCCATTCTCACTGCAGTTGCTGTCCCAGGAAAAGTACACCATTCCTCCTCTGTGCGTCTGGATAGCTAAACAAGTGGGTCAGCTGTGGAGTTTATCAAGCTGTCCGCTAGAGGCAGGCTCCTCCCAGTCCCCCTTACACCTTGAATACTGCCTGTCTCTCATTGTTTTTGTTGGTACCGGGAATCAAATTTTCGAGGCAGGCGCGGTGCCACTGAGTAAATCCCCGGCCCGTCTCTGTCTCTTTTTATTTCCCATCGTCCCCCATGCAGGTATCCAAGGGATCGATCAGCTCCCGGCACGTGCACCCTGGAGTCTGGGGCTCAGGGTGAGGGCACAGTGTGAGTGGCTGGTGCCCGGGGAGTCGGGCGGGTGCAAGAGGCAGCCAGCCCTGGCAGCTGCAGCATTCTGCAGGGCCTCACCTCTGGATGCGGCCCAGCTCCAGGCGATGCTCCTGCAACCTGAGCCGCAGCTGCTCCTGCAGCTCCTCCACACGTCTGGCCTCTCTGGCGAGCTCCTGCTTCAGCTTGGCCACCTCTATCTTGAGCTCGCTCACCTCTGCCTGCCTGGCCTCCTCCTGGGCCCTGGCCTGGGCAAACGCAGCGTCATAGCGCTCCAGCTCACGGTCCCGCTCCTCCAGCACCTGTAGGTTGTAAACGAAGTCCTCCTGAAGGCGCCGTAACTTCTCCCTTGCCTCCTCCAGCTGGCGCTGAGTGTCCTGCAGAGCTGTCTCCTGCAGCTGGCTCCGCTGGGCCTGCAGCACACGCCACTCCTCCTCCTTGCGCATCAGCAGCTTGTTCAGGGCCTGCTCAGAGCTCAGCATGGTGGCAGCTGCAGGAGAGGAAGGGGTGTGCGCACCGTCAGTTACTCTGGCCTTTCTTTTCCGATGTCCACCTCGTGGCTACCAGAGGCAGGATGGAGCTGGGCCCAATAACAGTTGTCTGGTCACACCACGGCTCTGGGGAGGGACAGAGCCACCAGGTAATGCCAGGCCCAGACCTCAAGGGCTTGCCTGCCCCTTGGCCATGGGCTGCTCTGCCCTAACCTCATCCTACAGCAAGGAGAAGTAGAGGAAGGCAGATGGAAACACTGTTTGTACACCAACAAGAGCTAGGTTCCATAAAAGAGCTTCCTGGAGCATAAAGGAGGGTAGGTATTGGGAAGTACGAAGAACATGCTCAAATGGGAAGGGAAGAGAAGGGGAAAGGGGAAACAAAGAGGATAGAAGGGAAAAATGGAAACAATCCTTGGAAGGAGAGTTGAAAGGAGAAGAGGGGAACAGGAAAAAGAAGAATCAAGACATAATATGTCTAGACCTGCGTTGGCACAAAATTATCCACTTCCTGCTTCAGGATTTGGTAAACCCAAGGGGGAATGAAGCCTGGGCTACAGGGTGACTTAGTGAAGCTGCCGGGGCTGGCAGGGGCCTTGCTGCCTCCAAGTGACCTACAGCTCACTGCTCTCAGCGCTGTGTCGCTGGGGCAGCCCGAGCGCCGGGACTCAGCTGCCTGGATGCTGAGCCAGTGCAGTCCTGAGGCAGAAAGTGGACGCGTCTGTGCAGACACCGCTGGACGAGCCGGAGTGGAATTCCACGGCCAAGGGCCGGCGGTGAATGGTCTGGGCGGGGCACCGTCCACTCGGGTTGTTGGAAGCGGAGAGGCACAGGGTTCTGAGGTGATGGGTCCAAAACTAAACCACATCTTCAGGCCACAGACGGAACAACCCATGAGTTCCCGGCAGCCAGAAAAAAGCAGCTGTGCCAGCCCCTTCCAGGGCCTGGAGGCCGGGACCCCGCTCCACCCCGGGCCTGAAACCTTTCGAAAGCTCCATTTAGTTAGCGGTGAAGAAACTGAGTGCTGTCACACTCCGCGGCCAGGGCTGCCGCTGATTTCAAGATTTCCACTTTGACCGTGGGCCAGTGTCCAGACTGAACAGGGAGCAGGCCGGGCGGTGGCAAAGTTGTCCTCCGCACTGTGCTGCCCCTTGGCCAGCTGTCCGACCGAGGGAGCGGCCCCCACTACAGAGGGAGAAGCACAGTGGCTACCCGGGGCAGCCCCGAGGCAAACTGCACGACCTGGGCATGGGGACTGCACATGGGCTTTGGAGTCCGCACTCAGGGAGAAGCAGAAGCTGTAACGGAAGAACACAGCCAGCCCCAAAGGTACTCCAGAGAGTGAGGGCGGCTCAGGGCACTGGGAGCAGGTATTTGGCAGTGCTTCTGTCAGTGTGTCGGGAAGGCACAAGCCGTTAGCATCAGATGCACTCCAAGCTGCAGTGAGTTTCCTGGCTGTGGATCTTCTGGCCAGTTTCCTCTCCCGCGTCACAGGGGACAGAGCATGGAGCCCTAGAGCGATAAGGAGGCTCAGACTTTGTATAAAGGGAACCACCTGCAGGCTCTGTCCACGGTATCTTTCTGTCCTGCCAGAGCTAGTTTAGGGGTGTTTGTTATGTTCTTATATATGTGTTTTTTAGAAAAGTGAACGACTAGCCAACAGTATGTTTTATAATAAAACATCAACAACAAAAATGAGCTACACAGTCAAAACCATTTCTATAACATCTGGGTAACAGAACAAGAAAAATTAAGCAAGAACGGTCAATGGTCTGGTCCAGCATTTGAAGAATCCCAAAATACTCCACCAGGACCAAGGAGGCAACATGGATCCTACAGGAGGAAACTGGGTGCCCTGTGGACAGTGGGAACACCCTTGCTCACCTGAGCTCGGACAGTGGCACTTGGGACACCAAGAGGCAAAGAGGAAGTGGCACATGGAAGACACCAGGGCCTGGGATGGCTAGAACAGGCGTGGAGGGCCACATGGCCATCGAGTGACCAGAGGAGCTGCTGGAGGGCCAGAGACAGAGCAAAAGAATGGGACTATGGCCTCGTCTCTTGGGTGGAAGGAGCGAGGCCATTTCTTAGGCAGTGACTTTCTCAGCACCAGCCTTCAGAGCCGACAGACTTTCTTATAAGAGCAGGAATCACATAGGGTAGGGTTTGGCAGATTGTTCTGGAAGAACCAGGCAGTAACTACTGGGTGTTTGAGTCACAGCCTATGTTCCAACTGCTCCACCCTCAGTGAAAGTGACCACAGAGTGGACAGCAAGGCTGGGCCACCACAGGCTGGCCTGGATGTGCCAGGCATGACAGGAGTCATCACAGTCCCTCACTGCTAGTCCTAGCAACCCCTCCACCCTGCAGGGGTCTAAGAAGCCCATCTGGACTCCTCTGTGCGCACAGAGTGCTGCACGGCCTCCCAGAGCTTCTGGGCCAGAGAGAGGACAGGTATACGACCAGCAATAGTGAGTTCGAGGCCAGCCTGAACTGTGGAGCAAATCCCTGTCTCAAAAACAAAAACAAAAAGAAAAAGCAGAGGGCGTAGCCATCTGGGCACCTCTGCGAGGGAGAGGGCTGGCTGTGCAGAGAGGGGCCAGGCACACTGGCCCAGGTGAACCAGGAGCGGGGCGAGGGCCTGAGGCCCCAGGCGGAGGGCGCTGGCCAGCAGATCGCCGTTGCTACAGGGACCGGGCTCCTCCGCTTCCACTGCGCTCACTGGGGCCGGGCCCAGCTCCACAGCCCACCATGGCCCAGCAGCCTCCCCAGCCTGGTCTCTCCGAGCTGCCATTTGTCCATCCCTCACTGGGGTTCTCAGGGTTCCTACGCATCAGCCGAGGTGTGTCCATCCCACACCTCCACTTCCCAGTTCCCTCGGCCTATCCAGTGGCACAGCCATCTGCCAAACTGGTCTTTTTTGTTGTTGTTGTTTTGAGACAGTGTCTTGCTATGTAGTCCTGGCTGGCCTGGAACTCACAGCAATCCTTCTGCCTCAGCCTCTCAAGTGCTGGGATCACAGGCCTGCGCCACCACATCCAGTCAGGAATCTTTTTAAAACAATGCTTAACCCAGGCTTCCTCTTGCACTGGGACACCTGGACAGGAGGCTCCTGCCCACTGCCACACTGACTCAGCCTGGACGTGCAAGGTGTCCCCCTCTCCACCGCAGCCCCTCCTGTCACCCAGTGCTCAACTCTGATGTCACCCCAGAAAACCCTTGGGAGCCTTCCGGACAGGCGTGATGCTCTCACCCCAGGGCCTAGCTGGTGAGCTGTGTGTGGCAGTCTTGGTGGCAGAGGTGTTCCTGCAGACAGGCCCTGCACACTGTGCGCACTCACAGGAAAGAATCGGTGTCAGCAGTCGAGTTAGCAGGCCTGTGAGAAATGAAATCACCCTGCCGAGTCCCAAGAAACTGGACTCCAGAGGCGGCGGCAGCGAGGCTTTACCCCATGCTCCTGCAGGAGTGGAGCGCGTTCACAGGCTCCCCGGAGCTGGAAGCCACGTGGATTTACTCCTAGCTCCCAAGAGTCCCCTCCCCTTCTCCTGGCTGGGATCCTCTTTCCTGATTGGCCCCTTCTTCTCTCCGAATTGTTTTTTTTAATAAATATATATCCTTTTATTGGCCGAATTTTTGTGTGTGGTTATTTATGGCCTTTTGGCTTCTCAGGACCGGAATTCAGTTTCCTGAATTCCTTGTTAAAACTGAATTCCTTATTTAGCAATTGTCTCTTACCCCAGCACCTTATCTCTGGTGTGTCTTTTACAGCCTGCGTGTCCCTCTCTGCTATTTGACCCAGCTAACTCTGTGAATAAGGGCTTCTTAGAGTGCCTAATGAAATACGGACCAATTAAAAATATCTGTATCTCAGGTATTTTTGTGCCATTGGTACTGAGTGTCTTAGTCACTTTCCTTGTCGCTGGGACAAAATATCCAACACTCGCAGTTTAAAGGAGGAGAGGTTTACTTTGGCTCGAGTTTTAGAAGCTTCAGTCCATACATGGCTGGCTGGCTGGCCCTGGACAGCGTGGTGGACAGGCCTGACGGGGAGCGCTGCTCACCTCGTGGCAGCTGAGAAGCAGAGAGCAGGGAGGGGCTGATCTACCTTTCCAGGTCTCGCCCCCAACTCACCTCTTGGGACCAACCCCACCTGCTAACAGCAATGGCCTTCCAAAGCCCTGCCTCCGAGCGCACCAGCCTTGGGGGACACCCGGATCTAAACCACAACACTGGGACCTTCAGTATGCCAGAAGCTCTCGCACACCCAAGCCCTCGGGATGGTTCTCTGTTCCACATGCCTCCGCCTGTGAGGCCAATGGGCCTCATCTCCTCTGAGGATGCCCGCAGTGCCCTGTCCTGTGCCAGGCTCCCTAACCTCGAGCTCACCCCTTCAATTCACTGCTCACACAGCCACCTAAGGGATTATTTTTCTACTATGGAAACCTAATCAAGTATTATAATTCTGTTTAACAGCTGCCTGTGGCTCCTGGCCATTTTCAAAGCAAGGTCCAACCTTCTCAGGAAAGCACACAGAAGCTCCTCTGGACCTCTGCTGGCTCTCAGAAGCCTAAGACTTTCGGATTTTTGTCCCTGGGCATAAGCTACTCTGCCAGAAGTGCCCTTTGCTCTCCTATCAGGGAGCTTCCTTCTCACCAAGTCTTCTGACTCAGCAGGTGCCCTGTCCAGTGGCTTCCATGTGCCAGCCCAGGCAGTGGCACTTGCTGGCTCCCTCCCTAAGACCGATGTGGGCCTGGGCACATGGGGCTCCTGTGGCTCTAGCTTTCTGGCAAGAGACAGGTGTCCCCTTAGGGTTCTGGACGCCATGCAGAGGTGCAGCTCAATAAAATCATTGCCCATGACACAACCCATCCACAGTGAGAGGGAGGCGCATTCCCAGCCAGCTGCACAGACGCTACTGCACTCCGGAGCCGAGGGCAGCAGCCCGGTGCAGTTCCTCTGCTTCTCTGCCATCATGGAACATCCACCTTGGCTTCTGTACAAGCCTCACCAAAGGATGATTTTAAAAGGCCAGAGACCGAGGTTATCAGCTTTAACTATCAACATCACAGATTCAAAGTCTGGACCCAATCTGTCTGCCAGTCAGCAGATGTCCCCAGAAAGCACTGGTTTTCAAGAGGGACCTCACGAAGTTTCTGGAGAGCTACAGGAGAAACCTACAAAGATAGGAGGGACCCACTGCCAGCCAGACTTCCCCAACAGCGCACCCACCCTAAGGGGAGCACACAACAGCCCCAGCGGCCTGCTCACACCGATCCTCCCAGGTTCAAACACCAGTGGGGACGTCAGAAGCACACCTGTCTGAATGGCACTTAAGGATCTCTGGGTTTCAGAAGATGGAAACAATTCTATGAAAGCCACGATCCCCACACATGGAAAACTGCAGGCCCAAAAAGACTTCAGGCAGCAGAGGCCCCATCTGAAAGATACTCCTCACTAGCAAATAACACAGAGACAACCTCAGCCTGCCTGCCACCTGTGGCTTTTAAGATGCTTTGGTGTTAAGATGCTGCCACAGTGTGGCAGGGCATGTAGTGGCTCCAAAACTCAGGAAACCCGACGGAGCTGGGCAGTGGGGTGGGGTGGTGGGTAGCAGTGGTTCACAGCAGAAGGAGTAGGAGGCTCAGAGGCTGGCACTCCCAGGAGGCAAAAGATTATGGGATGAAGCTACAGATTATGACAGGGCCAGAGGCTGCCAGGGCTGGGAGGAGCCCCAGGGCCAGGCACTTCTTAACTGCTGGCATCATGCTTGTTATAGTTTGGGCCTGAACTGTCCCCTAAAAGCTCAAGTGATGGTCCCCAGCGAAGCAGTGTTCGGAGGCCTTTGGGAGGAAACTGAATCGTAAAGGCTCCAATGGATCCAATGGACGAAGCTGCTGATGGATTCTAGGGCTACTGGGAGGTGGTTGGACCTTAGGGGCAGGGCCTAGCTGGAGGAAGTAGGGCACGGGAGGCTGCTCTGCAAGGGGACACAGTCCCCTCTCCCTTCTCTCTGTCTCTGGCCACTGTGAGATGTGCAGCTCTGCTCTGCCACACGCCCTCCGCCATGATGCCTCACTCCAGACCCAAGTGACCATGGACTAAGACCCCTGACACAAGGAGCCAAAGCATTTCCTACTTTAGCACTTTCTCTCAAGAATTCTGTCACGCTGATGGAGAACTAACATAATACTTAAGAGAAAAGGGTTTAAGACAGAGGGTGAGGCCCAGGGTCATCCAAGCAGCTGTCTGGGAGACGAAGAGCACGCCCAGCACCATGCACTTGGCGGGAGGCCCTCACCAGCCCTGTGGTGCCCTTCCCTCTCCAGCAAGCTCATTGCGGCCACCACATCCTGGGTAAGGGGGAGGAGCATGGACCGTCACTCAGAGATATGCTGGGCTGTCGGGTCTGCAGAAGCTGCAGGGGAATGAAGTGCCCTTCTGTTCAGCTGCCTAAAAATGTGGAGCAATTCTTTTTAGAATAAATATTTGATGGGTACTTAACTGAAAAAGCATTGTGTAACCCCAACAAAACACAAACAGTTTCAGATTCTAAAATATAGGAAAAGGACAATTTGTAAAGGCTAAAAGTGGCTCGGTGCTAATGAACAAGAGCTGGGCACATCGACTGGGCAGACGTCCAGAGCAGCGGTTTCCTTCTGCAGCCTCTCTCTGAAGAGTGCAGCTCAGACGCAATGGACTCTCCACTCAGCCGTTAATAAAAAGCCACCCATCTCCAAGGCAGAAGAACCAAAATCTACTTTGCATGAGGAATGCTGCCATTTTGCTGCTGCCCTGAAAACACACATAATGACCTTCACTCAAATATTCTGCGGGACCTGAAGGTAATCAATCAGGTGGTACTTGCTCTGTGCTGGGCTGCGGACTCAGGCCTGCAGCTATTCCTCAAGTGGATACAAGGGAAAAGCATATGAACCTGTGTCTCCAAGCTCTTTTTTCTTTCCTCATGATTGCCCAAGAGTGGCCACAACCCTTTTTAAAAGCTGAGCTGGGTGGGGTGGCTCACAGCTGTAATCCTAGCATTTGGGAGGCTGAGGCAGGAGGTTCACCAAGAGTTCAAGGCCAGCATAGGCTACATTGTGAGTTCAAGCCCAGCCTGGACAACACAGGGAGACTCTGTTTTAAACAAACAAGCAAACAAGAAATTTTAAAAAGTAGCATAAACACAAACAACTTTGGAAAACAATGTTTTGATTATTGTAAGTATAAAATAAAATCTACATATAAATATTATACTCTATAGTTAATAGGTACATTTCTCATAGGAATATGGATTGGCAATTCTCAAACTACTTTATATATATTCCAGGACAGACTAAAACAATAAAGATGCTGGGAACAATGGGAGCCAGACTGAGAGAGGTGAGGAAAAGGAAGAATGAAAGAGGATTTGGTGACAGAGTAGAAACAGTGTGTAAAGTCATAGCCAGGTACAGATACAGGGACAGGGATGTGCACATGTTGTATGTAAACACACGTTTACCAGCTGTGTTGACTGAGAAAGCCAAGAAGCAATGACATCCTGACAGCAATGAGCCTACCTACTACACGGGCCTTGGTTTCTAAACTGGACAGAGCTGGGGCTCCTTAGAGAAGTGGCTGGTGTCAGGTTTGTGGAGGAGACATACGTGGTGATGCCAGGAAGTGTGGGGGGGTGCTCCAAAAGCCACAGATACCAGCATGAAAGGGACCCCAGTGCCCCAAGCTGGATGACACAGCAACAAAACATAGGATGGTAATGGATTATAATCCATGAAATACAAATAAAAATATCTACTAAAATAAAAAATAAGTAAATAGAAAAACTGAAAAAAGGGAAGTTTCTTTCTTATAGAAGAGTTCCAACTAATAAATGTAGGAATGACGAAAATAGAAAAACCATTCGGCAAATACCACAGTGGTAATTATTTCAGGTCTGAAGCTGCTGGAAGTGGAGAGGAGTGAACACATTTCTCCAATCAGTTACCTCCTCACTCTCTGAGTTCCATTAGGGCAGCATAAGTGCTATCCTCTGCCAGCCTGGGTTCAAGCCCCAGGGCTTCAGTGAAGAGAACCCCAAGAGAAAACTCAGGAATAAAAATGGAGAAAGTGGTTTCTCAGGCTGACATAGCAGAAGCATCTAGCTTCTAAGGAGGGAAAAGAAATCAGAAAAGGGTCTGGGTATGTAGCTCAGTGGTAGAGCACTTGGCTAGCAGGTGCAAGGCCCTGGGTTCAATCCCAGCACTGAAAAACAAACAAAAAGCCCTCAGGGTAGTTAATTAAACCATGGAGTGACCAGAAAATCTGGAGTCTCCTGTAGAAATGGAACTTTCTGAAATGTGAATTTCTCAGAGTGAGAGAGAATTACATAGCTCCAGTGTCTTGAGGCAAAAGACAAAAATGTTTCCAGGCCCGGGGATTTAGCTCAGTGGTTCTGGTGCCTGCCTCAAAAGTGCAAGGTCCCGAGTTCGATCCCAGGTACCCAAAACAAAACAAAAATAAATGTTTCCAGATTCTGATAAATTTGCAGGATTTAGGTTTATGGAGCGAGTGGCCCTACACAGGATCCTGGGATACAGAGGGAGGAACGGGGACCTCCTGCCTCCCCAGGACCAGCCCCAGGCCTGTGCCATCCCTGTTCCCTTGGAGGAGGCTGAAGTCCCCTCCAACCGTGATCTTCCTGGAGGACCCTCAGGCACCCAGGCAGGAGCCAGGAGTGGGAGCGCCCATCCTGCTACCACAGCAGCAGCAGCCAGACCTACTCTCACTCTGATTCAGATATGAGATAAAGACAACGCTAAACTCTGTCTGAAAGGCAAAATAGTGCAACTTAGAAACTCATGATTTCTTCCCTTTCCTGGGCAATGTAATGAAAAAAAAAAGGAAATTAAATGCAAAAATTATTTCAAGAAATACGTATGCTAAAATTAGGAACAGAAAGTATGGCTGCAGGCCGGGGATGTAGCTCAGTGGTGCTGTGCCTGCCTCCCAAGGGCAAGGTCCTGAGTTTGATCCCCAGTACAGGAAAAAAAAGAAAAAAGAAAGTATGGCTATAAGCAGAGTATTTACACAGTCTCCAAGCATGTTCCTAAAAGGTATTCATTGTTCACAAGGGAAAATACTAACTTTATGACAGATACTTAGCAGATGTCACTATGCCACATGACCAAAGTAGTGTCACCAGCAATGGGACAAATTGGCGTCATGTATCTTCTAGGAAGCACTGAAGACACTATTTCCTTTTGGAAGTTGTCTTGCCAAAAATGCATAACTTGAAATTAATCATGGGAAAATACCAGGCAAATCTTAACTATCTCATAAAAGTCAAAGAGGAGCTGGGGGTGCCAGTCTAGGTTGAGGAAGAATAAGAAAACATGAAAGCCAGGCATGATGGTGCATGCCTATAACCCCAGTTACTCGGAAGGCTGAGGCAGGAGGAGCACAATTTCCAGACCAGCCAGGCCGGGCAACTTGAGACCCCGTCTCAAAACAAAATAAAAAGGGCTGGAGGTATAGTATAGCTCAGTGGCGGAGTGCTTGCCTAGCATGCGCGAGACCCTTGGTGCAACCTCTAGTGGAGGGGGGGAAAGGTATGTGCAACACAGGATCCTGGACCACAGTAAAGTCAACCATACGCAACGAAAATCACCGCTACATCTCAGTAAGTCCTGCATAGCAGATCACGGTAAGGATTTCCTCGTTTAGAAAAACCGCGGCTACGTAAGAGGTTAACATTTTGGGGACTCGAGAAAGGCACCGGGAACGTCGCAGGGACTCCTTTCGCAGCCTTCCATAGGTCGCGGACCGATATCTTAAATACCAGATCCGCCGAGCCACTCACCGCTCACGATTCCAGGCCAGGAACCGCCGGGGTCCACCGCGTCCCCAGGTCCCCCGACAGCGAGGAGTCCGATGGGGCCTGAGGGTCTCCAGTCTTCAGAGGAATGGCGACCCGAGCGACCCCACGCGGGCCCACGA
Organism: Heterocephalus glaber; assembly: GCF_053883595.1. Taxonomy (NCBI): domain Eukaryota; kingdom Metazoa; phylum Chordata; class Mammalia; order Rodentia; family Bathyergidae; genus Heterocephalus; species Heterocephalus glaber. The sequence continues at coordinate 831,346 of NW_028258173.1, read as the reverse complement.
CACCCCTCGCGCTCCTCCCTCCATTGCCAGCCCTGCTGCTTCCCGGGCCTCGTTGCCATAGCAATCCGAGCCCATCAGCCGCGGTCCGGTTGCACTCTGCCCTGAGCTTAGATTCCGCCGACCAGAAACCAGAGCCCTGACGCCAGGTTCCGGGCTCTGCTCATCCCACGTTTTGCGCACCGGCCTAGAGAAAGGGGGCGGGCACCGGCCACGTGGTCCCCGATGATCCGAGGGTGCCAGCCAGGGCTTGCACACCCCACACCGGTCCCCGGCAACCTGAGTGCGGAGCTCCCCGCGCGAGACACCCCTCCCTTCTCCCCAGGATGTCGCTCTCAGGACCCCAAAGCAAAGCATTGACCTAAGCTGGGATGGTGTGGAGCTCCGGATGGGGGGCGGGGGGCGGCCGGCACTTCGGTAGCATTTGGGGAGGGGTCTGCCCGGGTTGCACGTGGGGCTCTGTGGGTCTCCAGGCTGCTCTGGGGGAGGCCGCAACAGAGGCTGCCCCTGGCAGCCTCAGGCTGCAAAAGGTGAACCTGCACAGCAGGGGCAACTTGGGGCTTTAGCCTCTGTGGAGGGCCTTGGGGGTGCAGGTGGGAGGAGGGGCCGCAGGGAGCCTCCCCAGGGTTCAGCCAGGTGCCCCTGGTGTGGGAGGGATGAGGTGTGTGTCACCCAGGACCTCAGAGTGCTTGGGGCTTGTCTTGCAGAATTAGAGTACTGGAGGAAGGGATGGGGTGGCTTGGGGTCTGAGGAAGAGCCCGCCCCAGGAACTAGTGGCAGGCTCCTTCCTGCCGGTCTTCTGGAATCCTATTCCGTGTCTTCTTCAGAGGTCATCTGTTCTCCTTCACCTAGCCACAGCTGGTAGAGTGGGGCCAGGCCTAGGCAGAGGCCAGTGTTGACCTACACATCTCAGCCAGCACTCCTGCGTGGGCGTGGGTGTCTGGACATCCCCCCAAAGGGCATGATCAGGGCCTGATGTCATCGCCACATTTGCACCTACATCCCACAGCAGCCTGAGCCTGTCCTCCTCACTCCCTGTCCCTGTGTTATAGACAGCCAAATTAGGTAGAAATATTCTAAACAGACAGGGCTAAGCCATTGAGGAAGTCAGTGCAGAACAGGAGAACACATCACAACTGTGGCTGGAGGCGCAACTGTTGGAGGCCAGGCCTCAAGATACAGATGGAATGACCTGGCCGACATGCCTCCCCGAGGGATAAGCAATACACTAAAGATTATACTATAATTGGTATCACCTGATCCAGTAAAGTCTAGATAGACATCAGTCATCGAGGTAGGTGACCAGGTCCTCCCGATCCATCCCTTCCTTAAAAAGTCCTTGTTTTTTCCCCTTACACTTGTTATGTGACCTACTTCCCCACTGGATCAATATCACCTAAATGGCTATATTTGTAATCTTATTGATGGATCATAGTTTTTTTTTTGGTACCAGGGATCGAACTCGAGTCCTTGAGCTTGCGAGGCAGGCGGCAGAACCACTGAGCCGATTGATCATAGTTTTGACCCACGTTGTACCCACCTCAAGATTTTGTGCTATAAAACCTCTGTAAAGTGGGCTGGGGATTTAACTCAGTGGTGTCATGCCTTTCTCTCAAGCCCAAGGTCCTGAGTTCAATCCTCGGTACTGAAAAAAGAACCCAAAAAACAAAAAACACACCTCTGTAAAGTGAGATCCACCGCAACCAACCCACTTTTGGGTCCCTTCCTGTTTCTCAGGAGCTATCTCTCTCAATAAATTTTTTTCTCTCAATAAATTTTTCCTACTCTTAACCTCTGTTGTTCCTTAAAATTCATTCTTTGGAAAAAAAATTCATTCTTTGCTTTTGGAGAACACAAACAGCATATCTGGTATCTAACAGGTTAAGAGTTACATTATCTCCTCTATATGACCTGCTCCCTGCTCTGGAACTCTGGGCCTTTGCCCAGACCCCTCCCGTTCCTGTTCAGCCGGCCTTCTGCTTTCTCGGTGCCTGCCCCTCCTGTAGTCCTTGTAGAACAGCAAACAGGGTCAGCTCCCCCAACACTGCCCGGGTGCAGGGCCTGGGCCAGATGCACCCACAAAAATGCCCACACCCCTGCCTCAGCTCCTGTCCCAGTCACACCTAAGTGCTTCCTGGTGAGGGTGGCATGGGGAGTCTGCCCCTCCAACAGCCACAAAAATGTCAAGGGGCTGTTGTAAGGGGGTCCTGCCTGGGATGGGTGCAGAGAGGAGGCGCACCAGCTGGGCCACCCAGAGGGCAACTGGGGCTTGCTGGTCTGCTCTTGGTGCCTTATGCCTCAATTCCATCTGTAGAGTGGGGATGTATAAGAACCCATGTATTATGGACTGAATTATGTTCCCCCAAAATTCATGTATTTGGAGATGAGGCCTTGAAGGGAGTAATTCTAGTTAAATGAGGCGGCAAGGGTGGGGCCCCATCTGTAGGACCAGTGTCCTTATGAAAGGAAGAGACGCCAGGCATGCACACAGGACGCGAGAAGGGGCCACCTGCAAGCTGAGGAAAGAGACCAAGGAGAAACGAGCCTGCTGGTGTCCTGATCTTGGATCTCCACTGCTAACCTGAAAAGAGGAAGTGCGTGTGTCAAGCCCCAGCCGGAGGCACTGCGTTATGGCAGCCACATCACAGGTAAACACACCTGGAACTGTGTGCCAGGAAACCGCAGCATCACAGTGGCTGTGGTCATTCCTGCAGCCGAGACATGTGCCCGGTGCCCCAGGAAGAGGAAGGAGCACAGGGGCACCGGCCAGGCCCAGAAGCTGTGGTGCCCCTCAGCCTGAGTTCCGATCCCAGTGCCCTTAGCTGGGGGCGATCTGGTGCAGAGAAAGGCTGTGCCTCCCAACAGGCACCCCCTGCACCCCAAGATCCCCTCCTACACCAGCGGGAGAGTGCTGTCCAGGGATACCATGTCCCTGCCCGGCAACACCTCTTCGGGCAGAGACTGTCCCTGAGCCCTTGACACCCGGGACGAAGGGGGCCACTTCCCTGAGCCCTGCTGCACCCCCACATTGCCCTCCCCGGCCCAGCACTAACTGGGCAGCCCAAGGAGGCCAGCACCTGAAGGCGCACGATGAAAGGGCCCCGGGCTGCCCTGAAGAATAACTCAAGCTCATGCTTAAACAACAGCTATCTGGGCTGGGGATTTAGCTCAGTGGGTCCGGCGCCTGCCTGGAAAACGCAAGGTTCCGAGTTCGATCCCCGGTACCAAAAAAAAAACCAACAAAAAAACCCCAACAGCTATCTATTCTCTCGCCGTTCTGCAGAAATCAAGATGCTGGGCAGGTGCACCCTGCAGGGGTCCAGGGAGGATCCTCCTCACCTCCCCAGCCTCCTGGTTATGGCGTCAATCCAACTCTGCTCTTCTCAGTGTTTCTCTTCAGGTTCGCTCCGCTCAGGATACCAGTCCCATCGGATCAGGGCCCACTCTGCACCAGTGTGATTATATCTGCAGTGGCCAACTAGTTCTGTCAGGTCATTCTGAGGTGCAGGGGCCCAAGACTTGAGTCAGGGCTTGGGGAGGGGCACCGTGCAACCCACACCCACTCCTGCCCCTGGGCTGCCCTGCAGTCCTCACTGTCACAGGCAGAACAGCACAGGCTGAGGGACTCCAACGTGGCCCAGTGCGCGGCACAGCTGGGCCTGACCCTCCACGTGTGCCTGAGCACAGCCGGGCAGAAGCAGGGCAGCTGGTCTGGATGGGGTGGGTGGTTCTGCCACCAGTGGCCCATCCGGCCCAGTGCAGATGCCAGCACACATACGAGGGGCAGGAGCCTCAGTTCCAGGGCAGAGTAAACAAGGAAGGGTGAGAGAAAGGCCAAAGTGCGAGGCTTGGGCTGTGGCCAGAATACAGGCTGACCTGGTGGCCTCTTACTGACCACTGGGTGGGCAGCCTGGGCTGGCAGCTGCACCTGCCTCCCCGCAGGAGTGTGCCCTGGAGCATGGGCAGTACCGGGAGCTGCCCAAGGAGGACTGGCTGCAGCTGCCTATGACTCAAGGTCCTCCCTCTGATATTTTAGCCATAGGGCCGACCTCACTGTGGGAGTCCCCCAAATGTTGCCTTTGGTCTCCAGGTCTCACCAGGGGTCCCAAAGCACAGGAATCTGAACAGAAGCTTGGCGGGGCCGCCTGGCCACCAACCTGCCTGGGCCGGGGCAAGTCACTTCCCCTCGAACGTGGGGACGCCTGTCAGGCCTCGGGCACTTCTCCATCTGCCCCACGCCTGGCCCTGGGGCGGAAGGTGAGCTGAGAAGTGAAAGACCCTCTGTAAGGCTGGCTGCCACCCACTCCCTGAGGCCTATCTGAGGCCACCCAGGAAGGAAGCCGGGGTGGGACCTGGGCAAAGGGAGACAGAGGCAGGACAGTGATGTCAACCCGGAGTGAGTGCCCCAGGCGATGATGTCACCTGTACGGATGGGAGAGAGGTGCAGGAGGTCAGGTGGGGCTGGATGGCCACTGAGTGGTCCTGTGAACAGGCCATCAGGACTGGTCGGGTTGGCCGGGGGTGGAGGGGTCGCAGGCTGTGGCTCTAGTTGAAAGGACAGAAACCAGGGAGGACAGGTGGACTGGTCTTCTCCAGAGGAAGCCAGCGAGCACGCCAGCTTCAGGTGCTCCTGGGAGGTCAGGAGGAGGCTCAGCAGGGGACAGACACGCAGGGCTGGGTGCCCCGGGAGGCAGTGCCCTGGGGCCTCTCAGTCCTGTGTCCAGCTTCCTCCGCTGTCCCGTCTACGGCACAGGTGGCAGCCTGGGAGCAGCAAGTGATTTGAGGGGACCATGGGAAAGGCACCATTTTCACGCTGTTTAAAACATTTTTTTTGAAAAAATAAAATTTCATAGTCTAATAAGAGAATAACAATAGTTATTACCCTCTGTAAAATAGTCTAACAAAAAAGAAACAGATAATAATACAAACTCTTTTCAAAAAACTGAGATAAACCAGTAGTATAAATAAAACCAATTAGCATATATATTGAAAAAAAATTTTTTTTTTGTACTGGAGATCGAACTCGGGTCCTTGTGCTTGCACAGCAGGTGGTGAAACCACTGAGCTAAATCCCTGGCCCCATACTGAAATATTTTTAAAACAATGGAATTGGTAGTTTGGCGAACGTATTCTCACCATAGCCAGGGCCTCTGGAGACCACGAGAGCCCCTGCTCTTGGAGTAAAAAATGAGGAAATCGAGGTTGGGGAAACTAAGGGGCTTGTGTGGCCTCTTGCTGAGCTGGGCCCGGGCTGTGGGTGTCGCTGTTAGAAGCCTGCGCTCGCTCGTGGCCCACGCGTCTCCCCTGTCCTCGCAGGTTCCTCCGAGCTGTCAGTGCTGAGTCACACGAGGGGGCTGTGGCCCCAGCCAGCAGGAAGCTTTGGCAAGGCTCCTTCCCCCACCAGGCTGACTCAGCACACAGCTAGCTCACCCACCTGCCGACACGCACTGCAGCCTGGCTGCCCTCCTACCACCCTCCACTCTGGCCCAGGGCACTGTAGAAGAACTGTCCTTGGAAGGGGCAGGAGGTTGTGATCTCTGTCCCCTGGTTTGGGGTGCTCAAGGCTGGGATCACAGGGGCTGCAACATGGGGGGTGACAGGCTGCAGGTCCACCAGAGAGTGGACGGCTGAGGCAGGTGGGGCCTTGGCCACAGCATCAGGGGACTTGGGAACATGTATCAGCTCCAGCACCACAGGCTAGCAGGATGCAGTGAGAATGCACGGGCAGGCAGGGCAGGCAGACCACCAGGGACAACCACACAAGCAGGGGACACCTGAGTGATATCCCAGGCCATGGAAGAGAGAACAGAGGCCTGGCCAGGGCTGAGCAGCAAAAAGACCAAGGTGGACCACTGGGGAGGGGCTGGAGGTTCTGTCCAGCCTCCACCTGGAGAATGGGCTACAGTAAGGGCCAGGGGAGGGACAAGGGCAGCTGGGCTGGGGGCCAGGGACACTTTCTGCAAGTCCATTACTCATCTGAGTGTGTGCGGTCCAGGCACTGGCTGGTTGGGTGGGACACCAGGACAGCACAAGGCCTCTGCTGGGCACAGGAAGCTGTGGGCCAGCTGCCAGACTGCAGCTGGTGTTGAGGGAAAGATGGGAACCCCTCATCTTGGGCAGTTTCCCTGAGGCCAAGCAGGACTGTGTGGACCGAAGGGCACCTGGCTGCAGCAGGAGCATTTCAGGGATTCCACTGCAGGCTGGCCCTGGGTCACCCACTTGAAGGATCCAGTGGTCATGCCAGGAGGACACCAGGCAGCTCCTAGGAGGGGCACATGTGGAAGGAGGAAGTGAGGCCTCTCCCCCAGTCCAGCTTCAGGGTGACACAGCCCCCCGAGACCCTGGCTTCCCTGCTCAGCCACTCCAATTCTCGACCCTTGGACACTGTGAGATAAATGCTTGTTCAAAACTGCCAAGTTTTGGGGATGATTTCTTACATATAAGAGAAAATGAATCCAGTTCCAGCTATGTTTATAGCTAGATGTCCTCCCAAAGCCTCATGGTCTTAGGTGGAACTTTGGGGAGGTGACTGGATCGTGCATGGGGTGTGACTAGTCCACTGTTGAGTTCGCAGCTAGATGTGAGGTGGGCAGGTGAAGCCTGGTGGGAGGAGCTTCGTCACTGGGGGCGTGGCCTAGTAAGGTCTAGCTCCCCCTCCTCTGCTTCCTGCCACCAAGTCTTCAGCACCTTCTCCTCTGCCATGACCTTCTGCCCTGCTGCCCTGCCTTGGAGCCAGCTGGCTATGGTCTCTCTACAAACTGTGAGCCAAAATAAACCTCTCCTTTAAATTGTGGGTGGTAGGGTTATTGTGTCCCAGTAACTAAGATAGTTCCCAAGCCTGGGAGGCATTCAACACCGGGAACTTTTGCCTTCTTGGGTAGTGTAGGGGATGCCAGCCCAGTTCCTGCCCCAGAGCCCAGGATTCCCCCCAGGCTGGCGTGGTGGAAGAGCATTTTGAGACTAATGTGTTGCTGGCCCTTGCAGGAGGGCCAGCCTTAGCTCAGTACTTGCCAGGATCCAAGGCACTTGTCCTGAGCAGCCCCAGCTCCACCTTGTTATTCTCCTCACATAAGGTCCAGAACCAGGGCCCAGGCTGCCGGCTGTCCCTGGGGCTGGAGCTGACTGGTCAAGCCTTCTGTGCCCCCGATGCCCAGGAAGAGGGCCCTGCACAGCCAGAGCCACAGCAGTCTGGAGAAGAGCCACTGGGGTCCCAGGAGCGTCGCCACCTGCCTGGGTGGGTCACTTAGTCCCCTGGGCTGCAGATATGATCCATATCCAGCCAGGCCAGGGCCTTCTCCCTGCCCACGCTGCACTGTGCCTTCCTGCCCCATGGGAAAGCCACAGCTGAGCAGGCCATGGGCGAGCCTGCTGCTCCCCATGCTCCTCTTGCCTTTACAAAGGGCAAAGGTGCCAGGGATTTAGCTCAGTGGTTTCGCTGCCTGCTGCCCAAGTGCAAGGACCCGAGTTCGATCCCCGGTACCAAAGGGCAAAGTTCCTGGAGGGTAGTCTCGGGGGTCCAGCAATCCTGGGGGCGGGCCCCTGGCAGAGGCTGCCTGTTCCCAGAGCCTAGTCCCCTAGGATGGGCCTTTGGAGTCCCCATTTGCTGGTGTCTGCACACAGCTGTCCGAGCACGCAGTGGGACAGCACTGCTCAGGCATCAGGAAGATGGCAGGGGAGGCCATGCCGGGCACCAAGACACAGCCCCCAGGGAAGCCGAGGATGGAGCTGGGCATGGGCAGAGGGGCTGGGAGGGGCTGATGAACTCCAACACTGAGCCACCACCTGGGCCCCGACCAGTCTGGCCTAAAGACAGGGTGGGGGCAGAAGGTGAGGAGAAAGAGGTTTGCAATGGATTGCGGAGGGAGCCAGGAGGGAAGGGCCCACTTTCCAGGTGAGGCGCAGTCCCCGAGAGCCACCGGCCGGCCCTGCACCCGAGGCACAGAGCAGGAGCCAGGACCAGAGGGCCCCTCGCACCTCCGTCCCGGCAGCTCCTTCCCTCCCCACCGCCCCTGCCCAGTTCTTCCCCTGGGTGACAGGCGAGAGGCCACTGCTGCCAGCAAGAGGGGACGTGGTCATCTCCCGTCAGCTGCTCTCATTACAGCACGACACCCACACCCCCCCGGCATGCATCCCTACCCAACCAACTCCCACAACACCCACGTGCCGTCGCTACACCCACGCACCCAAGACCCGTGTACCCCAAACCCCAAGCACAGAACACCCAAGTGCACACACGCCTGGCAAACAAACATACTCAGCACTCCCTACACATACACAGAACACCCACACTAACACAACCAAGACACACTCAACACCCACGGACACACTCAATGAACACACCTAACACCCATGTGCACACACCAACCCTCCCACACAATAAACATGCACACCTAATGCCTATGCACAGGTACCCCGAACCCACGCACAAACCAGCAGTGTCCACGTATACCCATGTCCCAATGCCCTACACCCCGCATCCACACCCTGCACCCCACGGATGGCACCTGCACTGGGCTGCCGCACAGGTGTGTCAGGCAGGGCTGAGCCGAGGTCGGGCTTCTCCCAACTATTTCCGTCACTGCACACTGCCTGGGCTGCTGCTCAGTGGGAGGCCAGGCTGCTGCCAGGTGAGTGTGTTTGTTTTTCTGGGGCCTGGAGAGGTCGGGAGGAAGAGGCCCTAGAGGTAATGCATGGAGGAAGCAGCAGCATTGGGTGCAAAGCCCTGTTCTGGGTTCCAGCCTCTGCCCTTTGGGGGTCAGTCACAGCCGCACCCGCATCTAGCTGGTTGGGGGAAAGTCCTGCAAAGGTCCCGGACTCAGCAGGGGCCTCAGTGTGTGTGTGTATACACACGTGTTGGGTGTGTACCCCGGTGTGGAGTGACAGGCTGCAGCAGTTGTCAGCAGATCCTCTGGACAGGGAGCTCTCAGGCTGCAGGGTCAGGAGCCAGGCAGCTGGGGACCCCAGGAAGGGGGGCCATGGCCCCGCTGGAATGTCTGTCCGCACGACTTGGCTTGCTTCACCTGACCTGGCCTGTCCTGGCCCCAGTCCCATCAGTGAGGGGGAAGAGCCAGGGCTGGCCAGTGGGTGAGCAGGCTGGGATCTGCAGGTGTGTGGGAGATTCCCAAGGACTCAGGATGTGGGGTCCAAGCGGCTCTTTAGGCCTCAGAAAATTCCCTGGCACCTGAAAGGAGTGGAGACCCGTCCTACACTCCTGGGGGGTGGCTGTCGGAATGACCCCCAGAAAATGCTTCCCACATTTGTGGAGTCAGAGGTGATCTGCAGGTGGGATGCTCGGGAGGAGCCGGGCAGAGCCTGGGGACAGGGGGTGCTCTTGGGAAGCCGAAGCTGTGTTCCCCTGGGGCCTCAGGCACATTCCAGAGGCCTGGACTGGAAGGAGGGTGGGCCATGTTACACTAAGGGAGGACAGGGCCACAACAGATTGGCCAGGGGGACACCTTCCTAGGCCCCCTTTCCCTTCTCCCAGAAGAGGGCAGCCTGGGCTGGGACCTCCCAGCATCACCAGACCCAAGCTGCAGACACGCTGTGGTCCTTCTCTCACTGCCTAGTGGGCTCTGGCCACTCCCTATGCCTATGGGAGTTGTGCCCATGGGCTCCCAGCCCCGGAATGGGAATGGAGGCTGGGTGGCCTTGCTGCTTCTAACAAGAAGCCCTGGAGAGCTCAGCAAGGGGCTTGGAACCCCCAAGAAGGGCACCTTAACCGCGGGCTGAAGGGGCTCTACAGGGCCATGTTCGGGGGATCCCGGATGCTCCAGGCCCAGAGGCCAAGTGCAGGGCCTGGGCTGGGCACTCTAGGGGGGCTTCCTAAAAGCCGAGCACTTGGAGACCAGGGCACCTCACAGTAAGAGGTGCCAGAGTCCTTGGGCATGGGAACAGTGCTCACACTCTTAGCCGCCCTCAAAGATCCCTACTTGTGAGGGCCGGGAAGCGTGCCCCTCTGAGGTGGGGAGGGGCTCCAGCTCAGCTCTGGGGGAGCCAGGGTGGTCTTGGGGCCCATGCACAGGAGAAGCAGGATTCCCAGAAGCTGGGGTGCGGGGAATCCTCTGGTGGGGATGGTGGCCAAGTCTCTAAGCCGGAGAAGCCCTGGCTGTGGGTGGTGCCTCTCCTGGCAGCAGTGAGACAGGGGCACCCTAGTTTGCCTCCCTCTCCCTGTCATAGCTCTGAATTCTTTGGTCCAAACAGGGTGGGGTGGGAAGTTGGGGCCCAGGAGGAGTGCATAGTACCAGGCCGACTCCCAGGCCTCTTGTGGAGGGCACCTGGGTGGCTGGCAAGCCAAGTCTCAATAATCAGAGGCAGGAAATACCGCCCTGGAGCTGAGGGGTTTTCTGCAGCTTTTCCAGGCTCTGCTCGCCCCTCCTTGCTCTCCGGTTCTCACGCATTCTCTGCCCCTTGGTTTCTCCAGCACTTGAGAGTGGTGGTCAGACCCGGCGGGCTCTTAGGGAGGCCCTGCGGGAGGGTGGTCTTCCTGGGAGGGGCATCTTAGAAGGCTGGGTCTGCAGCTGGTGAACTCGGGCCAAGGCGATGCCCCGATGCCCACTGCCTCCAGCAACATTACCCACCGAAGTCCAGTCCCACCGCAGGCCTGGGGGACCCCGGGCCGGGCCAGCAGCCGCTCTGAACTTCCGTTTCCCCAAGTGGCCCCGCACCCCGCAAACCAGGTGAAGTCCCGATTCCTGGCCGACCCGCCCCTCCCGGCCCAGAACCTGGAGGTGGGGACGCCGCCCCTTGCGCAAGGAGCAGTGCAGCGGGCTGGGTGCTTCCCACGCAGAGGGTTTTCCCGCTTGCCCGCCCGCCCGCCCTCCGCTAGAAGCTACAATAACGGGCACTGCGGGTCTGAGGCACCAGGACGAGCTGCCTTCCGCAGCTCGGACCCAGGCCCAGGACGTCCCACCTCAGCCGCCTGGGGATCATTTAGAAGCCAGGGGAGGAGGAGCGCCCTGGGATCGCTGGCTGGGTGGCCGGGCTCAAGTGACGTCCTGCTCTGCGCAGACCCCGCGGCCGCTCGCACCTGCCCCGGCACCCGGATCACGCGGGGTCTGGATGGGATGTAGGTCCTGCGCGGGCCAGGGCCGAGCCAGGCGGCGGGACTCCACTCCGCGCGGCGCAGAGGGCTGGGCGGCTCCGTCCCAGAGAAGGCGGGGGCGCCTCCGCACGGGCCGAGCTGGCTGACGGAAGCCGCGGTCCAGGGCGGGCGATGGAGCAAACCAGCCCGGGAGATGGGGGCGGCCAGTCTGGGGGCGAGGGCGCGGCGAGGCGGCAGGGTCCGCGCGGGGGACCCAGAGCGGGAGCCGGAGCGGGGCCGGCCGCGGTGCGCGCCGTCGGGAGCGGCGGCCAGGGCGCCCCCTCCGGCAGCGCGGGGTCCGGGCGGGGTGGCGGGGGCGGCGCCAGGCGGCGGTGACGCGCACAGGGGACGTGCCGCGCGAGCGGGGAGAGCGCTTAAAGTCGCCCGGCCTGGCCGGCATCGCGGCGGGCAGGACGCGCAGAGGCAGAGGCGGCAGGTAGGCGCGGCCCGGATGCTCGTGCGCGGGCCTCACCCTTACTCTTTTGTACCCTGGGGTCTCGGGCCAGCCCTCCCACCCTGCGGCCCCCACCAAGGGGCACGGTATACCCGGCCGCCCGGCCTCAGCGGGGCAACCATCCGTCGGGCGGCCCTCGGGTGCTGGGCTCCGGCCAGGAGGTGGCCGCGCCGGGTGGCGGAGTCTGCACTGAGTATAAATAGCTCGGTCCTTGGCCGGGGCGCGAGGGCTGTATTTGGTGGGTCTCCCCGAGGGAGAGGGGCGCACGTGCGCTCCCGGCCAGGCCCCTGGGTGGGGGGTGATCTCTCGCCCCCTCCTTCTCCTAACTTAGCATCTCACACCCACCCTCGGTCCACAGTCCAGAGGCCAAACCCGGGGCACAGGTGGAGGACCCCCTCAAGAATCGAGGTGCCCCCCAGCCTGTGGGAACACCAGACAGGGCCCTCAGTTTCCTTCTCTGGAAGTGAGTGGATGAGGCGCCTATCTGGATGCTGGGTGCTCCAGAGGCAAGCGCTGGGAGGGAAGGAAGGGAGGGAAGCCCTTAGCCCTGGGCCTCTTCGGTGCTTGGCTCAGAGTGAGGGCAGCAGAGGGCCAGTGTCCTTCCTGCCGCAGGTGCACCGGGCTGCTGGTCCACCCTCTAGGCTGACATAGTCACTCTGTGAGGACCCGAATCAGGCCCACTGAGTGATCTCAGGAACAGCAAAAGGCAGGTGGCCTCTCCCAGCACCCAGGCCTGGGGCTGGCCCCACAGGGAGAGCCCAGGTGCCTGTTTCCAGGGGTCCCAGCTCTGTTCCCCGGCCGAGAGTTGGCTGTGTCTGGTGGGTGTGGGGGTCTGCCCCTGCTGAGGGCCGGCAGCTCCACCAGTGTGGACATGCCCTGAGTGGGCAGTGACTGATCCTCTGCTGGGGTCGGGCCTGCACCCAGAGGCAGGTGTGGAGCCTTCTGGCCCAGGGCTATGGTGTGGTCAGGGCTGGGGTGGCCCCACGGCAGATTCGCCCCCATACCCCGTATGACCTTGGGCAGGGCCTGTTACCCAGAAGGCTGTGGCCCTCGCTGCCAGGAAGGAGGACACTAAGTTGTAGGGAGAGCCAGGAGAGGGCTCTGGTGACCTCAGAGCAGCCAGCGAGGCTTGCAGGAGGCGGGGCTCATGGGGGGACCCTTCACAGAAGTGGTCCTGGGGATGGAAAGGCCAGTGAGGAGCCCCAGGCCGGCCCTTTGAGGAGGTGGCACTGAACGAGAGGTGCGCCTTCAGGCCAGGTCCTGGGCCACAAGGCACTGGGCCCTGGGCCAGAGACTGTGGGGGAGCCGACAACGCCTGGGCTTCTCCCAGAGTCAGCCTGGGCTAGCACACCCCTGCCCCTCAGTGTCCATCTGTGAAATGGGCCGAGCGGGGAGCGGGCGCCCTCACAGACCCATCGTCCCCCTGGCCGGGGTGCGCGACCCGGGGTTCCCGCGGTTGGCGAGCCGGCGTCCCCATCCCCAGCAGAGGCGGAGGAGGCCGGTCCACCCCGCGAGGCGCTCCCCGAGGCTGGCTGACCCTGCGCACGCCGGCCAGTACGGTAGCGCGGCAGGGCGCCTACTCCAGGCAATACGGCGCGGCCCCTCCCACGGCGCGGCCGTCACGTCCCCCACGTCCCAAGGCCGCGGGGGCGGAGCATCCTCCCGGTTCGCCCCCCCCCCCCCCGTGCAACCCGCCCACCTGGCCCAGTCAGCGTCCCCTCCTGCATCGGGGCGGTGGCCCGGCACGCGCGGAGGAGGGGCCTGGCTTCCGGCTTCCCGCTTCCCGGCCCGCTATTACCCGGGGAGCGGTGGGAGGGCGCTTCCGGACCCTGGGCCTCCCCTAGGGAGGGGAGGGAGGAAGGGACTCCGCGGCCGCGGGGCTGTAGACTGACCCGGCCACAGACCCCAGCCTTGCAGGGAAGGGCGTTGAACACCAAGGTGGACCGGGCCCCAGGCTGTCCGCTGTGTGGCGGGAAGGCCTGAGGTCTCCTCAGATGGTTCGGGAGCCCAGACACCGCTGGGCAGCACCCTGAGGTCTCAGCGCCTCAACCTGGACTCTGGAGCTTCGGCATCCACTGGCCGCAGCAGATGATGTGAAGCCACACACAGGGCCTGCACTGGGGCCGAGAGGGTCAGGGTATGGGGTGGACGGCCGCCCTCTGCTCTCTGCTCTCGGGATCCTTCCTCAGAAAAAGCCTCAGGGTTATTCCTGGCCGACCCCCCGGGGGGGGGCACGCTGCCAGTGCGGTTTGCACAATGCCACCCCACAGAAGAGGAAGGAAGGGCAACTCTGAATCAGGCCCGCCCTCGCCTGTGCACCCTCCTGCCTCTGCCACCCTGAGAATTCGAAACAGGGTGTCTGTGTCCTTGTCCCTCAGTGGTGTGGTCTGGTATGTAACTGGAAGGAATGTCATTGTCCCCATGCTTGCCATCTACCTGGACCACAAAGGCCAGCATCTGGGAAAGCCAGCGTGGGACCTGGGCTGCCCTGCTGCAGTTCGTGATGCGGGCCCGGACAGGCGGGCGAGGGGCCAGTTTCTGTGGGGGTAGAGGTTTGTGTAGGCAGAGGGCTGCCCATGTGGGAGGGTACACAGGGCCCCGGCTGGGAAGGTTACTACACTGGTCTTCCACGCACCCTACCATCGCTGTCCCTTCGTCAGCTTCAGCTGCTGGGGCTATGGGACCTTCAGAGGACCTCTAAGGGCCAGCCCCGAGAAGAGAAGAGCCTCTGCTGAGCCAGAGGCTCCCCCCAGCCCCAGATCAGCTTTCTGCGACCCGGAGGCCAGGTTATTTCTGGGCTGGTTCACATGCTCCCCTAGGAGGGTAAATGTCACTGAAAGGCTAGCCCGGTGCAGTGTGCCCGTGGGAATGCTGTCAGAGGTGGCCTGTGGTGGATGCCTTCTCCCCAGTGCTAGGCCAGGCAGCCAGCCTGCCTGGGGTTTTCTTTGGAGATCAGCATGAACCCATGCTTGGGGTCATCCTGGGAGCAGAGGTTCACCTGCCTCCCCCAAAGCAGGCTGGGTTCATGAGGCCATTTCATTCTAGGAAATCCCAGCCCCGTCCTCGGCACTGCCTGCAGTGTGCAATTCTCTGCTTCACACCATGTTGGCAGCCAGCCTAGAGCCAGCCCCGGTTGGCAAGTGAAAACCTCGCTGAGAAGCCCCTTCTGCAGGGTGGCTGGCATGCTGGGTGGTGTGCGCATCCACTGTGGTCGCTTCGGTTGGGAGCTTCCTGTCCAGGACCGCCATCTCGGTGCAGGTGGTCCTCTCTGTGTGAGCCCCATGTGGCAGCCACAGCCTTCTGTGGCCAGAATGTGCTGTGCCCGCCTGGGCTCTGGGTGCTGGCCACTCTGCCTGCCCTCCAAGATCCCGGTCCGGGCACCTTACTGTAAGCAGGAGATGCCCTCACCTCCTTGCTTTCCCTCCTCTGGGCCTGGAGGGTGGCCCAGTCCTTGGGGCAGTGGGCATGCACAGGAAGGGGGCCTTAAAAGCCTCAGGGGCTTGTGATGCCCTGGCAGGCACTGGGCAGGGCTGGTGTGGCAGGAGTTGGGCCCTGGCCCCACTGTGTGTGCTGGGGGGCACAGGTGAATCCATAGAGCTGGCTCTTCCTGTCGCTGGTTTTGGACACACTCCACTCCCTGGCTTTGAATGTCCACTTGATTTATTTTTAAAAGTGCAAAAAAAAAATTCTAAATCCACAATCCACACAAGCAGGAGCCCCCGGAGACAATCACCCCTCTCACTGTCCTTATGACCACCCTTGGAGTCCTGAACTGTGACTGTATTACTGTGCATTCCTAAAATGTACATTTTTTTTTTCAGTTTTTTCCAAGTTTCCCTGCTGTACATAAGCTTAAGGGTGTTCCCCCTTTCCCCTAGTACTAGGGATTGAGCACTGGGCCGCCCACGCTAGGCAAGCGCTCTACCAACTAAGCTGACCCTGGCCCTTTTATTTTTATTTTTTGGTACCGGGGATTGAACTCGGGTCCTTGTGCTTGTGAGGCAGGTGGTGGAACCACTGAGCTAAATCCCCAGCCTGCCAGCCTTTTTAATTTTTTTAATTTTTTATTTTTTTTGAGACAGGGCCTCACTATGTAGCCCAGGCTGGGCTTTAACTTTCAGTGATCTTCCTGCCTCAGACTCCCCAGTGCTAGGACTACAGGTGTGCACCACATGCCTGGGGAGCCCTTTTAATTTTGAGACATGCTCAGGGTAAGTTGGCCAGGCTGGGCTCATTGTGATCCTCCTGCCTCAGCCTCCGAGTAGCTGGGATTAGAGGTAGGATCTTTTGAATTTAGTGCTAATATGAAGAAGAGTCATCCTGTGCCCACTGCCTGCCACTTGGCGTTCCACGACTATGCCAACGCAGTCCTTCTCTGTCCTGTCTTGGGCTTGGACAAGCCCGGCTGCTCTGAGGTAGGGTGCTGGCTTGGAAGGCCTGTGGGTCACCCTAGAGGAACAGGTCAGACTGAGCCTAGGTCCCCATATCCCACGGCCCAGTCTCTAGCTACCCACAGGGGCGCTGTGCTGGCAGGAGGAAGCCAGGAGCTTGGCAGGAGTGGGGCCAAGAGACAGCTAAACCAGGGGTGACTGTGGGTCACAGCCGCTGTTCTGGCCGGGGGCTCTGGGCATTGGCTGCACTGGCTAACCTTACACACCAGGGCTTATTTCTCTCCCCAGGGAGCTGGCAGGCCACACACCACTGGTGGGGAGCGGCTGAGCAGATTGGATTGAAGGCCCTAGGCGTCGGACGCCAGCCCTGTCCTAGCTGTCTCCTTGGTGAGGCTGGGGATAACCTCGGATTAGGGGACTTCGGATGGGAGTGGGGCAGGAAGCTGGAACCCTGGCTTTGATGAGCTAACCTCTTGGATTTACAAAAAGGGAAGTCAGCCCTGGCTGCTGTGGGTTTACCAGCCTGGGCCCGGAAGAACAGACCCAGTGGGCTGGCCAGAAGCCGCCTCCTCCCGGGCCCCAGACCGCCCTCGGACCCATCGGGGCTTCCACCTTTCTCAAGAGCCTGAGGTGGCTCTGGCAGCTGCCAGGCTCCACCCATGGGAAGGGGTTCAAGTGGCTGGCCCCAGCGTACCTGCTCCCAGAGGACACAGCCTCTGGGTCGAGGTGGAGGGGAGGGGAAGGCTGCCACCGAGCACACAGCAGGCACTGCCCTGCGGGTCTGCTCTTCCCAGGACGTAATGTGAATCTGGCTGAGCCCCAAAACCACTGCTCTTCAGAGCCCGAGTATGGGAGCAGGAGGCTGAGGGTGGGTTAGCCCTGGTAACCAAGCAGCTGGTAGAGGTGGCCAGAGGTGGCAGCCTGCCCATGGGTGCGGTCTGGGAGCGGCCGGGTGCCAGTCCCAGCCTCCTGGCCTGCCTGACCTGCATCCCCACCCTCCCCTGCAGGGCTACAGCTACTGATCACCCCGGCACCTGAGCCAGCCCTGGTTCCTTTCCTTCCTCAGGTGAGAAGAACCAGCCCTCTCGGCCATGGGCGGCGCTGTGCTGGATGAGGGCCCCACAGGCGTCAAGGCCCCCGACGGGGCCTGGGGCTGGGCTGTGCTCTTCGGCTGCTTTGTCATCACCGGCTTCTCCTACGCCTTCCCCAAGGCCATCAGCGTCTTCTTCAAGGAGCTCATTCGCGAGTTCGGGATTGGCTACAGTGACACGGCCTGGATCTCCTCTATCCTGCTGGCCATGCTCTATGGCACAGGTGCGGCCTCCACACCTCGGGACTGGCTGACCTAGGGTGGGGCTCATCTCACGCTCTCAAGACGGGATCCTGCTGGGGAGCAGTCGGGCCTTGGTGACGCAGCCTTGGCCCTGGCGAAACAGTGGGTGGCACCTACAGACATCCCAGAGGATAAGCCGGCACCAGGGTGCTCTCATGCGCCCCGTGGGGGTGAGGCTGTGCCTCCAGTGCTTGCGAGGGGCTCCCTGTTGAGTGTTGGGAGGGAGTGACCATCCGAGGCAGTGGGCTGGGGCCTGCGGACCCACCCAGCTGCCGCCTTCCCACAGGCCCGCTCTGCAGTGTGTGTGTGAACCGCTTTGGCTGCCGGCCGGTCATGCTCGTGGGTGGCCTCTTTGCCTCCCTGGGGATGGTGGCTGCGTCCTTTTGCACGAGCATTATCCAGCTCTACCTCACCGCAGGCGTCGTTACTGGTGAGTGCGGCCCGGCAGACGCTGCTGGGTGCTGGCGGGGGGCGGCGGATGAGCACTGGGCTTTCCACCAGGATGGCCTGGGCACGCGCTGTCCTGTCGAGAAGAGCTCAGGGGTGCGGTAGGCACAAGCGGAGGTGGCAGGGGCGTCCTCAGACCCACACGGACCGGTGGGGCCTCACCTGCCCCCTCCCCTGCAGGCTTGGGTCTGGCTCTCAACTTCCAGCCCTCCCTCATCATGCTCAACCGTTACTTCAGTAAGCGGCGCCCCATAGCCAACGGGCTGGCAGCGGCGGGCAGCCCGGTGTTCCTGTGTGCGCTGTCCCCAATGGGGCAGGTGCTGCAGGACCACTATGGGTGGCGGGGCGGCTTCCTCATCCTAGGCGGCCTGCTGCTCAACTGCTGCGTGTGCGCTGCGCTCATGAGGCCGCTGGTGGCCCCCGAGTCGGCCGGGGGGCCCAGGCCTCAGCAGTCACCCCGGCGGCTGCTGGACCTGAGTGTCTTCCGGGACCGTGGCTTCGTCATCTACGCAGTTGCTGCCTCCATCATGGTGTTGGGGCTCTTCGTGCCACCCGTGTTTGTGGTGAGCTATGCCAAGGACCTGGGCGTGCCCGACACAAAGGCTGCCTTCCTGCTCACCATCCTGGGCTTCATCGACATCTTTGCCCGGCCGACCGCTGGCTTCATCACAGGGCTCAAGAAGGTGCGGCCCTACTCTGTCTACCTTTTCAGCTTCGCCATGTTCTTCAACGGCTTCACTGACCTCACAGGCTCCACAGCCAGCAACTATGGGGGCCTGGTAGTCTTCTGCATCTTCTTCGGCATCTCCTACGGCATGGTGGGTGCGCTGCAGTTTGAGGTGCTCATGGCCATTGTGGGCACCCACAAGTTCTCCAGTGCCATCGGCCTGGTGCTGCTGATGGAGGCCGTGGCCGTGCTCATTGGACCCCCGTCGGGTGGTGAGTGCCACTGGGGGTTGGGGTACACTCTGGGGACCCAGAACTGGGAGGCCCAGGCCAGCAAGTGTCAGGAGTACGTGGACACCTGGGCCCCACTGAGGTGAAGCTGACAGGCTCTGGCCCCCACCTGAGCTTCCTGCACCTCAGCAGGATCCTGGGGTGGGAGAGAGCACCCTAAGCCACACCGTCTGGCCCTCCGGGTCTCAGGGCCCTTGATTACGGAGTACAGGGCTGGCCAGCGTCCAGCAGGGCGGCTGGTGGCCACAGGAAGGCTCTTCCATGACTGGACGTGGCTCGCCCTGCCCCCTGACTCTGCAGACCCTCCACACCACTCGTTTTCAGCTCTCAGCCTTTGCTCGGGGGGAAAGAGGAAGTGGGAGGACAGAAGGATGCCCCTGGACAGTGCGTGTGGCAGCAAGGTGCCCATCCCATGGGGGTCTTCCCCACCTCCCAGACATACCAGCCAGACACCAGAGGCGTCAGTGGGAGCCCGGGACCCAGGAGCCACCTGTGGCTCTCGGGGGCCCGGCTGGTGACACGGGTCTTCTTGCAGGCAAGCTGCTGGATGCAACGAAAGTCTACAAGTATGTGTTCATCCTGGCGGGGGCTGAGGTGCTCACCTCCTCCCTCGTGCTGCTGCTGGGCAACTTCTGCATCAGGAGCAGGTCCAAGGCATTGAAGCCCGAGGCAGCGGCCTCAGAGGAGGAGAAGCCCCCTGTGGATGTGAGGGTGGACTCAAGGGAGGTGGAGCACTTCCTGAAGGCAGAGCCTGAGAAAAACGGGGAGGTGGTTCACACCCCGGAAACCAGTGTATGAGCGGCCTGGCTGGGGCCGGCAGGGCAAAGGGACGAGGTTCAGAGACTGGCAACATGTATTTATTTCACAAACAGGACTAGCTGAGCCGGGGCTGTCAGCTCGGTGCTGGGGTGCTGGCTGCCTGGTCACTGGGTCACCACCTGACCTGTTTCATGGGGGGAGGGGGTGAAGTGGGGATCGTGTCATTCCAAAGCGGATCTGCAGTGAAGCCAAGCCCCCAGTTATAAGCCACCTGCGCCACGGACCCCACCTGCGGACCCCGAGCAGCCTGTGCTCTACTGTAGTCAAGGACTTAGAAACCCGGACTTCTGAGACAACACCACTTTAATCAGAGCCAGGGCTGCTGCCGGGTGCCTCCCTGTGGTCTGACCCCACTGTCCTGCCCTCCCCTCCTGCGCAGCCCATTCCCCTCTGCCCATCTGGGAAGGTGTGCTATGTGTGTGGAGGTGTGGGCTTGCAGGGAGCTGCTGGTGCAGTTCTGCACCGTGGTCTGTTTACCCCAAGTCTCAGAAACAACCTGGTTATTCTCACAAGTGCTCCTGTCCTTGTCAGCTTTCCCAGGGCTGTGTGTCCTGAGTGTTTCCTGCTGGCTCTCCCAGCCCCGCCCGGCCCCTGCAGGAGGTGGGTCGCTTGGCCATGAAAGTGCTTACAGGGCATGGAGAAGAGGTCTGGCGGGGAGGCACTATGTGCAAGGGGGTGCCCAGTGGGCAGCTGGAGGCCCCGGGGACTGGACTTGCCCCTCCTCACTGGTCTCTAGACCCGTGGGAGTCTGAGTGGTGAATGGACTGACCTGAGATACAGCGTGTGCTGTTTACTGCTTGTGGGCTTAAAGCACATTTTCCTGCCTTTCATTTATTCACCCCCTGGTTGGCTGGAAAGCTTGCTCTGTGTGGTCAGCATCGCTGATCTCTGCTCCCCGTTCTCCATCCAGCCTGCACTCAGAGCTCTGGCTGGCCCTGGGTACCTCACACCCACCTGCCCTCGTGGCCAGCGGCGGCCTGCATGGCTGGGAGCCTGCTCAGAGGCTCCTGGGGCACCTCAGTAGGTGGTACGTCGCGGGCGCTGGCGATGGCAGCAGGCACCCTGGCGGGCCATGTGCAACCGGAGTGATGCCACATCCCTGCTCCTCTGCAATGAAAAGGAGGGGAGAACTCGCATCCAGCTCTTCAAGGAAGTGGGTGACTTGCTGCAGCCCAGGCACTGCCTACAGCCTGTGGCTCAGATGCCCCCTGCCCTGGCTTCCTGTTCCCTCTGCCAGGGGCTGGGCTGATCGGCAGTGCTGGCCCCTGAAGACCACTGCCCAGCCCTGATGGCCAAGGGCCACATGCATCCTGGGAGGCTCTGCCTGTGTACTGGCCTCACCACGTGGGGAGGAAACAGCAGAGACCCCAGGCCCCAGGATGTGCTGGCCTCGAACGGGAGTCAGCTGCCTCCAGAAACAGGAAGGAAGGGACAAGGCTGTGGGGAGTGGTGGCATTTCAACAGGGTGCCAGGCCTCAGTGGACACCTGACCAGCTCCTCCTTCCTAGCGACCTCTGCTGCTCAGGGTCCCTGGGGCCTCCTGATCCACTGCTCTCCTCCAGGACCTGACTGGCCTTCCCTGGCCCTGCTGGCCACAGCAGTTACACCAGTGTGGCCGCCAGGATCTTGCTCCTGGAATAGTCTGAATAGGACCTGACCCGGTGACCATCCCTCATCTGGCTCACAGTCCATCTCAGGCGCAGCAGCAGGACATCCCTCCTCCCTGTCCTGTCCTGAGCTTGTACCCAGAGCACACGGCACAGCCAGGAAATGGTGATCCCCAAGTCAGGCTTTGGGGACACAACTCTGAAAAGGTGAAGATGTTGGGCTTGCTCCCCAGAAAGATACCTGTAGCTTGGCAGGGAGGGATCCACTGAAGGGAGAGGCTGCATGGCCCTGAAGCCCCCAGATCTGTGTAGCCTGCTGAGTCCACCACTCCCTGCACCCATAGAAAGATAGTGAGCAGGCTGCCTTCTCTGGAAAAAAACCAGAAATGCAGGCAGACACAGAAAAAGGCACATCCTGTGCCCAAGCTGGGGCGCTAGGCATACATAATACATGGTGCTGACACTATGCTGTGATCTGGCAGGCAAGTCATGAGGCGAAAAGAATCCAGGAAGGCCACTGAGTGCTGGGGGGCAGTGGTGGCCTGGGGTGTCAGGGCATGGGCATGAACAGGGCTGCCCTGTGGGGGAACAGTCAGGTGCCAAAGTTCATGTTCAACCCCAACGAGAGCTGTTCCAGAGAGGCATGTCCATCTGCACCACTCCCAGACGGGCCCACGAGGGTCCAGACCTCTATCACCCCCAAGCCAGGCACCCTGGGCTGGCTGGGGCCACACCCCTGACCCTTCCCCATGCCCGCCTGCCCACGGCTGCAGAGAATCACCACGGAGAGGTCTGGCCAGTGCTGGGCATCTGCACAGAACACCCAGTCCCAGGCAGATGGAACCCAGAAAGGGCCCTGCACAGGGAGCAGCACCCAGACCTGCAAGACTTGCTCCTGGGACCACCTGCTGTTCCTCAGTGCGTGGACCGTGTCCTCCGGGATGCAGCTGTAGCACCCCAGGCTCAGAGGCCAGCTCCAGCTCACCCAGCACAGGGACCCTTCACAGGGTTGGCACCCGAGAAACAGGAAGGAGCACACATGGCCGGGGAAGGTGCTGATATGGGCAGAGCTGGTGCGACCACGGAGAAGCCAACGTGGGATACCTAGGGCTCAGGATGGCTGAAAGGCAGGGAGGCTGAACAAGTCAGGCTGGGGCTCCTGGCCGGGTGCCTGTTAATGGCCAGAGGGGCAGGAAGGTCATGTCTGAGGGGACACTGCAGAGCCCTGCCAGCATGTGCACATGTGCACCATACACAGGCCCAATCTGTTCTTAACTCTGATGACCTCCAAGTGAGTCTGGACCCGAAGTCCTGCTGGTGCATGCCTGGCTGCCCCAAGCTGGTCAGCACAGCGTGCAGGTGTATCCGAGAAAGGGCAGCCCAGGCAGCAGCTACAGACCTGGCTTCTACAGCCTGGCTCCTGGCCCTTGCCCTGAGAAGGGGCATGCTGTCGCGGACTCCAGGTGGGGACAAGGGATGTGCTCTGCCTGCTCCTGTGGGGAGCCAAGACGGCAGGCTACCGGGCTCTGCAAATGGGTAGGGGCAGCCGCCCTCCTTGGCAGGCCATGTCAGGCTGCTTGATTCCTGCACTACTTCCCAGGAAATCTACGGCACAGTGCTACCCGGAGGGTTGAGGAAGTTAGGGGCCTACTTCCTGCAGATGCTTAACCCAGGGGACAGAGGGGCTCTCAGAAACACCACACAGAACACACTGAAGTGAAAGTGTGCGGACCTCACCTGTCACCCCAGAGCCCGAGTGGGGAGCACCTTGGTCCTGCTCCAACCAGCTACCAACACACAGGCTGAGCAAGGAAAAGCAGGAACCCAGCCTCCCAGTCCGTGTACAGCCAGGCTTGGAGGCGCATGCCGCTAATCCCAGCATTCTGGGAGGCTGAGGCAGAGGGGCCACTAAGAGTTCGAGTCTAGCCTGGACAACTTAGCAATATGCTGTCTCAAAATAAATAAAAAAGGGCTGGGGATGATAAGGATGTAGCTCACTATGAAGGCTGTGGGTTCTATCCCTAGTCCCACAAAAAGGAAATGGAAAAGGGGCCGGGGATTTAGCTCAGTGGTTTTGCCGCCTGCTGCGCAAGCGCAAGGACCTGAGTTCGATCCCCGGTATCAAAAAAAAAAAAAAAAAAAAAAAAGTTTTCACGTAGTTAATCTAAACCCACTCAAAACTCTCAGCTGATGAAATAAAGACCACACAAAAGGGGCAGGGAAGAAACATAGAAGTCATTATGAATTTATTATTTACACAATTGTTAAAGTACACAAATACAGTGGTAGTACAAACACACAGCTCAGAGACTGGTCACCAAGACACAGGTTGATACCCACATTCTAACTATGTTTCCTGTAAGTGTGATGGGGATTAAATATGGGGCAAGAACATCACAGCCACACCCTCGGGGGCTCAGGCGGGTCCACTCCCGGGCAGCCAGCAGCCCAGGCTGCACATGGCGCAGTATCTGGAGGCTGCCTGGCCCTGTCCTCTGGCTATACGCCGGGGACCACGGCTATTTACAAAGGATCTGTGTGGAGGGCTGCTGCTGCCACCCCGCCAGCTCACCAAGAGGGGAGCCCAACACCGATGAAGGGGCTCACAACCATGGACACCCTGACCCTGTCAGACCCACCTGAGCTCCCAATGTACACCCAGACACAAGCCTCCCTGGCCAAGGCCCTACACCCCCAAATGCTTGCAGAGTAACCAGCTCAGGATGCGGAGGAGCACCCACAGCTCAGACAGACGGCTGGGACAGCAAATGGCTGCACTCTGGAACGCCACCGCACACCAGCGGTGGCCCTGGGGCCAGGGCTCTGTGCCAGAGATCTCTGGGTTAGGAGGGAAAAGCCACAGCGGCACCATTAGCCCCTCCAAGAGCACCTGGGTCCCCTCAGCGCTCTCTCCACACACCGACAGGGAGAAACGGAGATGGACCCACGAACACAGACTGCATCGTGTCCCGTGGCTGTCTCCAACAAGCAGTGCGTGTGGTGGACACAGTCACAGACAGGGCAGGCCAGCTGCAGCTCCCCCATAGATGTCCGACCGAAGGTCACAGCGTGTGGCACATCTTTCTGGAGGTGAAGGTTCTGGACTCAGGCAGAGTCACCTGCCTCTTGGCACCTCTGGGTGGACTCCTCTCAGGCTCTCTGGGCAAACCTGGGTGCCTAGGAGGACAACTTGTGTCCTGGTTTTGAGCAGGCAAAGACACAAACCAAGTGCCAATCTGTACTGCAGTATTAACAGTCTGTTCAGAAACTTTCCAAATTCAAAGGCATAAAGGCAACAAACACTACCAAAATACCATACACAACCCCTACATCATCTCTTCCCGGAAGTCGGACTCGCACACTCCACTTTAATCCAGACTCCCACTGTCTTATGTGCTCTCAAGGCCTCTGCGCCCGGGGCCTCCGAGTCCCTCTCTTCCTCCTCGCTCCTCTGGGCAGAAAGGCACCACGTTCTGCGAAACACATTGGCCACACTTGCTCTGCAGCAGCCAGGCTTCCTATGCTGCAGCTTACAGAAGGGAGGGTGAGCGAGAGGCCAGGACCGGGCCGGGGCTGAGACGCAGACGCACACAGCTTCCGCCAAGACGTCCCCTCTCCAGTGACAATGCAACACAGAAAACAGACAACACAATCCTGGACACTCACACTGCCCCTCTGACTACAGACACAGCAAGCCAGCGTCTGGCTCGGGAGTCTTTAAAGTCAGCATCGTTTTTAAGACCGCAAAAACAGACAAGAAAGAAACAGTGAAAAGACAGATTTCTTTACACAGATTTAAGCCAGTATTTTTAGCAAAATGATACAAAACTGTCTTAACCAAGTAGAAGACTGGTAGTCGCGGTGGGATCACAGGGAGTGCAGGTCGGCCACCACTGGCGGGGTGAGAGGCTCGTGGCGGGGAGTCGGGGTCTCTGCAACGTCGCCCGCACTCTGCGTCTTCCCAGCCCTGTGGTAACTGAGCTTCTGTGAGGCCGCGGTGGCAGCCCCAGCGGTGGCTGCTCTGGAGCCTGTCTGCTCAGTCTGTATTCGCTGGGTGAGTGGCCTGCAGAGCTCCCGGTGTGAACATTTCGGGTCTAGACCAGGGGGCGTGTCACTAGTAAAGCCATTGGTAACAGAGTAGATCAGCCATGCATTGTCTGCCCTTCACAGCAAAAAGGAGAGTTCTCATCGGTGCACGACAGACTGAAGACCACTGGAAGCCACCCGACTGGGAATCTGTCGGAGCCAAAGCACAGGAGAAGGTCAGCATGGGGCCAGAGCAACAGGCAGCCAGGTGCCGGGGACGAGTGCCAGTCACGGAGCCTGAAAAGTAAAGGACACACTGCCGCCTGGTCCCCGCCTAGACACCTGCACCCACGGCTGCACAATGGGACCTCTGCAGCCAAGACACCCACTGCTGAGTGGAACGGTAACAGCAAGAAGGGCAAGGAAGAAGAGGCATGCAAGCAAGGAGAGCGCAGAGTCGATCACGAGAATCCACGGGGCAGACACATGTGTTCCCAGTGTCCCTTCCTGGAGAGTAACGGTGCGTGCAGAACAGGAGTCCCTCTGTGGGGAAGAACCAGAGCAGTCTCTGCCCTCACACTCCCCAGAGCGCACAGCGCAGCAGGTCTCTCAGTGGCACGAAGCCCTCAGAAGCTCAAGCCCCTGATGGAAGGCGCCACCGAATGCCACGTGGCTGACAAGAAGGGAGCTCAGGGTGGACGCCCAGCCATGCACCGGCACAGGGAGCAGGTGGCTGTGGCCGGATGGGTTAATACAGACGACAGCTGCAGGAACCAGATGGCGAGGCTGGGACCAAGTTTGAAAAGAAATACAAAATGAGACAGAGATAAATGAGAAAGGAAGAGGGATGACTACATAAGCCGGGATGGGGAGAGACCACCAGGAGTCTGAACGCAGCAAGAGCTCAAGAGCCCCAATACCAAGCGTGGCGCCACTCAGCTGAGCACAACAGACACAGGTACCAGTTCACCCCCAGATGGGGCAGCCGGGCCAGGACCCAGGACAGAGGGCAGCGCTGGCACACCGAATGCAGTCACAGGGAGGCTAGAGGCCAAGGGCACAGCAGGACCGTCCCCTAGGGTCGCTCCGTCCAGAGATGGAGGATGCTTCTCCCCTTCAGATGGGGTGCTGACTGCTGCTGCTCTGGAGCCCACGGAGAAGAACAAAGCGGAAGAAGCCTCACTACGCCTCCAGCGCCTGGCATGCAAGCCCAGCCCGCCTGCGAGCCCTACGGTGGGTGGGGAGTAGTCTGCGAGCCCCGCCACGAGCACACTCACCCAGTGCTGCCTTCCGATGGAGACGAGCAGCTACTTGCCGTGGTGTTCGAAAGGAATGCTATTCTGAGGTGGGGAAAAGACAGCGGTTGGTAAGCGCCCCACCGGCCAGACCAGCACGCGAGGCCCCGGCCCGACACCCACGTCAGGCCTGTGTCCGATGTGTCTCCTCGCCTCAGCCAGGTCCAGACACTGACAGGTGCCCCCTCGGGGACCTGGGGACGGCCAGTCTCTCCACACAGCTCACCTGCCTCTTGTGACCGGCCTTGGAAGCAGCCACGGTTCCTCCTCCAGAATCCACAAGGGCACAGGACAGAGCCCGGGGGAGGTGGAGGGATGCCAGCACCTCCCGAGACACACAGCTGGGGCAACACTTCCTCACTCACAGGAGCATCGGGCTACCGATCATGTCTGAGAAGGCTGTGAACTAAATGAGCCACTGAAAGGAATAACTGCACAGAGAAGGCCCTTCTCACAAAGAGAAGAAAACCTAAATAGATTCACCGACCAGACACTCGGCAGGTCCAAGAACTGACAGACAGACGGGGAAATGCAGCCCCCAGAGGGCCGTCCTAACGCAAGGTGCCCTTCAGAAGGGATGGGGCTGAGGAGGCAGCAACTGCCCTCTTGCGCAGCCCAGGAAGTGCCAGGCCCTGCACCAGCAAGAAGGCTCCTCACTCAGTGAGCTGAGCTGCTGTGGGGTCACTGTGCGTGGGCAGGGGAGGAGGACCAGGGCCCCAAAGCCCCTCTGCTGACTTGTCGCCCCTTCACAGATGTGCCAGCTCCCAGAGGGGTTGAGAGGAAAAGAGCAGCGGCCTCCGAGGAAGCTCAGCTGGCAGTGTGGCTGGCGCGACCCCGCGTCTGCACAGGCAGTGCCTGCTGATGCAGTGCCCAGCTCTTCTCAGGAGTGGGAGCGTGGCGGCCACACAACTGCAGGAGTTGCGGCGACTGACACCGCCCCCTTCCAAACTGCAGACGGTGGCTTGGGTGGGTCTGGACAGCGCTGGGGGAGGGAAGAGCTCTAGCCCCGGATGAGCACCCTGGGGTGGGTGATGCCGCAGAGGCAGACGCCTTCAGGGCCCAGAGAAACTCTCAAGTCAGTGGCAGAAGTGGAGCCAGTCCTGGAGAGGGTCAGTGACTGGGCACAGCCTGAACGCGAACAGTCTGGAAACCCAGCGCGGCCAGAGGAAAAGCCAAGGCACTTCCTCTGGAAGACCCAACCCCGCCCTCCCCAAGTTCACAGCCATGTTACAGTTCTTCCGTGCAAACAGGCCTAGCCAGCAGACAGTCTGACCCCAAGTGCCACACAGAAGGAAGGGTACTTTTTCCTGCTACCTGAGGCTGAGATGGCTACACCGCAGAGAAGAGGCTGCTGCACTGCCAGCGCTCCCAGGACCTTTCCACTCACTCATTTCCCTCAATGATTACAAAAAAAGAGCTGCCTCTGCCCCAGGCTATGCTTGCTAGGCGGCTGATACCAAGATGTCCAAGTCCAGCAGAGCCCAGGACAGTCACAGGCAGACTCGGCTCAGGGCCAGGGTGCATGCACTAAGGGACTCACTTTCATGACGCCGGTCAGAGCCCCAGCCCACATTTCAAATAACTCCCCTGGCCAGATGTGGGCGGACTGGGGAGACAGCTCAGTGATGGGCTGGGCCCCCTGGGGGTGGGAGGGACGGCTCACACACCTTCTCACCTTCCCTGCCTATCTGCTCTCATTAAGAGAAAATCAGACAAAAAACAGATCACCGGTCTCCGCTGCTTGCCAGACCAGGCCCAAGGAACCGTGTGCGCTGAGCAGTGAGCAGTGCTGTGCCGCTCCTAGCTAACCAGACAGACACTATGGCCCAACAGAGCTGGGCTGCTGCCAGCGCATGTCTGCCCTGGGCTCCTGCTCACCTGATGAGACTCCTCAGGGCCCGGGGTAGCCCTTGGAATGTTTGCTGGTGACAGGAAAAGCCCCCGGGAACTTCTCCTTGACCCCCTCACCCCATCCCTTCAAGCAGATGACTCTGAAATTTATCGGAGGAAAAGAAACTGCTCCACGTGTAAAAATTCATTCCGGTTTGTTCAGAGCAGCACACTTGTGAACTCACAACACCAACAACAAAAGCAGAGTGAGAAGGGAGGATGCGGAGGAGACGGGTGGAAAGGGAAGACACCACTGTCCTGTGTCCTTGCGCCACTGGCCTGACTCCCCGAACACCCCCTCATCATTGATAAGACAGGGCCCCAGAAGATGAGCAGCTCGCAGCCCACGGGAGCCCCACTCCAGGCACTTCACTCCTGGTGAGCAAAAATGAGGAAAGAAGCCTAAAAGTCATGGCCCACGAGGTGCAAGCGGGCCTGTGCAGTCCGGTCTGCGGGGTGGCACCTGGAAATCAAGCAGCGCAAGAGAAGGCTTCCCACAGTGCACTGCTCCTGTCCTCGAGGGGCTGGGACACAAGCCCTCAGCAGCTCGGCTGTCTCAAACTCCAAACAGAAAGCAACATACAACTAGGAGTGCAACTTCTCCCACAGGTAAGAAATTCTCAAAAACTGGGAAAAAAGAAGGAAGGAAAGGAGGGAGGGAGGGAGGGAGGAGGGAGGAGGGAGGACGGACGGACGGACGGACGGACGGACGGCAGGCAGGCAGGCATCAGCCCTTTCCCCAGTCTCATCCCACTCTCCACTCTGAACCTGGATGAAGAGCGGTCCACACAGGGTGCGCAAGCAGTCCCACGGCCACACTCTCCAACACGCATCCCCTGCCCCGTGTCCGGGCCTGGCTCGCCCTGGCCTGGCAAGCTCCGACGCCTACCTGTGAGGTGGACATGCGAGAGGTATCTTGTCGGCCTGTGAGATCGGACGAGGAGACGTTGACTGGGGCCCCTCGGTGCAGCCGCATGCTCACTTTCCGCTCTCGCTCCATGCCGGAGACGGGCCGTGGAGAGGTGTTAGCTGGAGGGGGGAGAAAACCAAGGATCCTGAGGAAACCTGGCTGCTTCCACGGGTGCAGCAGTGGCTGACAGCACCGGTCACTCAACACGCAGATCAGGCCAGTGGCCAGTTCCACCTCACTGGGCTCTGGACTAGCGCCCTTCTCCCAGGGGCAGCACCGACACCTGTTCACCAGTACAGGGATCCAGCTAGGCCCCCGAGCATCAGCTGGTGGTGGGAGTGTACCCCAAGGCCCTACTATCCAGAGCACAGGGGGACTTAGAACCTAAAGGTGCATGGAGGAGACACGTACTGTGAGAAGCAAAGTTTATATAAGCAACTGCCAATACTCATAACAGCTTTCAAGAACTCAGTCCCTAACAGACTAGGACCTGGAAAAGGTGCCTGAGCCTGTCTACTCTCTGCATGAGAACTGACTCAAGTAGGGCCACGTTGCTTCACAAAACCCCACTCTTAGGATGCGCACTCACCCGTGTGTGAGGTAGGGGTCAGGGGTGTGGGGGGTGCCACTTCCTGGGTCCCCCGCAGGCGGCCAGATGCCGTGGAAGGGAGGCCACGGGTGGCTGGATTCCGGGAGTGTCTCAATCGCTCCTCTCGGTCCCGGCGTTCCCGTTCGGCATCATCTGCGGCCCGGCTGGCACCCTGAGGAGGGGAAAGAGGTGAGAACAGAACAGAACAGAAGCGGGATTTGGTGCAAAGCAGCCCAAAGGCCCCGGCTCTCCCTTGCACCTCGAGCTGCCGTTTGGGATGAGACTGCCCTGTAAAGCAGTCTGCGACAGCACAGCAAATCCGAAACAATATTCCCCTGCACAGGGATGATGGCACAGCCTGCAGGCATAGCCGGGCCTTCTAAGTCCTCAAACGCTGGAAGAGCTGCCACTCCACTGCCACAGTGACAGCACCACATCCTCTGGCAGCAGACCGGTAGACGAGACAGACAGCCAGGCCAGAGACAGGAGTGCAGGCTCACAGAAGGGGTCCAACCTGAGTCCAGACCTCTGGCTCACTCGCACTGTCATGTCATGGTGATACCAGCCACGCCACGGACACACAGGCCAATGGTGAGGCTGGCAGCCAGGTTTATGCTAGACCAGCCTGGCACAGGCCACATTTGATCTTATGCAGCCAGTTAAGTGGCAACACAGCCAAACGAGCGTGTGAGTTTTATTCTCATCACCAACACTACCAGGAAGGGGTCTGCAAACTGCACTGTGTCCGACTCTCGGTACACCTGTTCTACTGCACACAGCCATGCCATCCACTGCCGGGGGGCTCTCAGCTTCTGTCAACCTACACGGCTGGGCTGAGGGCTACAACCCTGAAAAGCTACAAAATGAATCACTTGGTCTCTTTCAGAGCAAGGCTGTCAACTGCAACAAAGTTGGGCACGGGGAAAGAACACGTGGGTGGCGACTGTGACATGCAGACTGGACGGTCTGCAGGCACAGCACAGGCGCTGTGGGCGGAGGGCTCTCCGGGCCACCCACCCTGCAGGGCACTCTTTCCAGCACCAGGCCTGGCTACCTGGCAAGACTTCTGGTTCGCATCCCTGAGAAGGCGGTGCTGTTCCTCTATCAGTAGATGCTCTCCGTGCCAGAGCACCAATTTCTACCCTAAACTGCGAAAGTGACCTTAGTCAGACTCAGAAGTCCCACGGAAGCTCAGTTTCTGGCCCAGAGGCTCCAGGGCCTCCTTGTCCACACCCATGGGCCCTGACACACACCTCTGGTGGACAAACTAGGCTAACGGAAGAAACCAAACACACAACTAGCCTACAAGGCTCAGATGCAGGCTCAATCCAGGCTACCCACCCTGAACCCAGGTGAGGCCGTGTAAGGCATGGGACAGGGTCCGGGAGGCCACTTGGCTTCCCCCAAGTGCACTGCGTCCGCAACACACCATGTCACAAGAGGGGGCTCAACCCACGGAGCCCCTGGAACTGGCGACTATCACCCCAGGAGGGCCTTTCAACTGAGGAGGGCCAAGCACGCCAAGAGTGCCGGCTCTGGGCAGACCTGCCATGGCTCCCTCCAGGGCCTCTGCTGCCCACACCCACAACCTCCACAGTCCTTCACTCGCCCCACAGAGAGCTTCTTGGTACCATGAGCCAGGCAGGTAGAAGCCTACCTGGGCCAGCATCCTGCCAGGTGTGCTCAGCTTTCACAGCCGGCAAATGCACACTGTGAAACCTGAGCCCTGTGTACAAGACCTGGCCTGGGCTATTCCCACCCCACAGGACTGAGCTGGCAGTGGCACTTACAAACTTGAGCATGTTCCAGTCGAACACATAGTCATAGGAGAAGCCTTGGCGATGGAACAGATTCCTGAAGAGTTGGCGCAGGTAGGAGTAGTCGGGCTTGTCGTCAAAGCGCAAGGAACGGCAGAAATTCAGGTAGGTGGCAAATTCAGCTGTAAAACAAGAAACTCAGAGGTGACATGCCATTATTGATTGTGACCCAGGCTAGGTTCTATTAACATCCGTTTACCTCTCACACCCCCACACCAAAGGTGTGAAACAAGAAACCCGAAATACCAGAATTTCCCACCAAGGGGCTGACAGTGCAGCTCAGTGGCAGAGAGAGCACTCACCTAGCATGCAAATGGCTCTAGAGCTCAAGCCCATAAAAAAAGCACAGAAGAAAGAGGGAAAAAAGAGAAAGGAGGAAGGAGGAGGAGGAGGAGAGGGAAGAGAATGAGAAAGAGGACATGGAAGAGGAAGAAAAAACAAACAACAACAACAACAATAAAAAAACAGGGCCAGGGATTTAGCTCAGTGGTTCCGGTGCCTGCCTCGCAAGCTCAAGGTCCTGAGTTTGATCCCCGGTACCAAAAAAAAAAAGAGAAAACAACAACGAAAAAGAAAACAACAATAAAAAAACAAACCGAAACACTGACATCACAAAGCAAAGGCTTTTCTGTTCTGGAGGTGCCGAGGCTTGGCTCAGGGCCACTCTTCTACCCCCACCCGCGTACTGGGAATCGAACTTGGGCCCTTGTGTTCGCCAGGGAGGCGTGGCACCACCGAGCGACATCCCCAATGCTCCCTTTTAAACAGTTTTGAGACTGGCTTTCACTAAGTTGTCCAGGCTGTCTCAGCTCCTAAGTAGCTGGGATTACAGGCACGTGCCATCACACCCAGCACAATTTAATGTTCCCGAGGGCACTCATCCCAGGGTCAGTCCCACAGCACATAGGAACATTCCCGGGTTATGGCTCTGGAGGCTGCAGTCAGTTCAAACACAGGGTAGGTGTGTCTGCTCCCATCCTTCCCCTTCCTGGCTGGGCAGGCATCTCCCGAGACTCAGTCCTGCCTTGTTCTCACCTCTCCTGGGTCTCACTGAGCACCCTCCACAGAGAGGCCTTCAGAAATGTGTCAGACAGCGGAGAGGGCAGACTGTCACCCCATACACACAGGCATCCCCGTCCTGCCACCCTCCTTGTAGAAGGTGAGTGATCCTGTGACAAAACCCAAGTAGAGCACCTCCAAATGGAGGCCAGCTCACTGGTGGCGCTGAGCAGGCAGCGAAGGGACTCACAGGGATAGCCTTTGCACAGCACTTCGATGGGAGTGGACATTTTCTTCTCACTGATCCTCTCGTACTTCTGCCTCTTGGTGGCAGCCTTCAGCCCCTGCCAGGGGAGAGAGCCCAGGTTGAAGTACATCAGCACGTACCCCAGAGACTCCAAGTCGTCCCTTCGAGACTGTTCTGGAACGAAAAGGGAAATGGTGGTGTCTTCAATGGTGGTATCCATGTATATGGATAAAAGCAAAAGACCCAGCAAACATGATGATGGAATAAACTTTAGAATCCACTTAGTCTACTACTTTGCCAACTGTCCCTCCTATCGATGGTGGAAAACCCCAAAGACCCTGACAGCAACAGCAGTGTCTCAGACGACCCCTGGAGAAGCCAGCCTTGTCTGCCCTGGCACAGCAGTCGCTGAAGCCAGCCTGTCTGCTACAAATGTGGGACGACAGCCTACAGACCCATGGGCCTGAGCGCCCTGCACTGTCACAACCCTAAGGCCACCCAAGGGGCTATCCTTTCCCCAAGCTATGGACAGACATGCCCAAAGCTACCCAGGTCAGCACCCGACACCCAGGGCTCACCGATTCCGAGGTGTGTGTTGATGGAGGCATACCGCGCCGTGCCTGTGAGGTTCTTATTCTCTCGATAGGGGATGTGCTGGTGGGTCCTTGCGTCCCGGTACTTCTTGGCCAGCCCAAAGTCAATGATATAGACCAGGTTGCCCTTCTTCCCCAGCCCCATGAGGAAGTTATCTGGCTTCACATCTCGGTGGATGAAGTTTTTTGAATGAATGTATTCAATACGACTAATCTACAAGCAGAGAAGCAACGGCAAGAGATTCAATTCCAGAGTGGCACTTGGCTGAACAAATGCCTGCTCTCTCTGTGTACCAACAGGCACAGTAACAGAAAAGCAACTGAGTAACCTGTCCCATCAGGTCAACCAGTGTGTCCCAAGCACCTGTGCTACAGGGCACCAAGAGAGGAGTGCTTACCATCTGGTCGGCAAGCAGCAGAACAGTTTTAAGACTGAACTTCCTTGAGCAGAAGTTGAAGAGGTCTTCCAGGCTCGGGCCCAGCAGCTCCATCACCATGACATTGTAGTCGCCTTCGGCTCCACACCACCTGATGGTGGGGATGCCCACTGCACAAGAAACCAAACAAAGCAGTTCAGCCCAGGCCACCGCGTCAGCTCGCTTCTACCCAGTGGAACACAGGCAAGTGGAGTGGGATGGGACTGTGAGGGTCAGAAGACCCAAGGACCCACCCGAAGGACCATAGCCAGGATCAGGCCACACACCTTAACAGATGACTCAGAGCAGACTCTAATGAGGGTGTCAAGCAAGTAACATGGGAAGTGAGACAGGATCTGAGCTAACTTTACAACCCAGGAAAGGCAAGTGGACAAGGTAGCAGCTTAGGTAGCCAGGACCAGGAGGGTCAGGCAAACACGACCCAGAATGTAAGGCTGAAAACAGAAATGAAAGCAGCCACCATGGGTTGGGTAAGAGAGAAAAAAACACCCTTTATTCACTCTGATGTTGATAGCGAAAAAAGCAAACGCAGTGAAATACACACAGTGACCAGGTGTTATGGCTTGTATCTAGCTGTCCCCTCAAAGCCTCATGTGCTCATAGGTGCGGAGTTTCAAAGGTGGCTGGGTCAGGGTATGTGGCTGCGGATTAACTGTGTGCTGCTGGGTTTAAGGGTATAATTATGCAAGCTCCATCCTGGGTACGGGTGGCACTGCTCAAACGGCTTAGAGTCTGGATGGACTATAAAGGGACAGAAAGAAGGGAGGTCAGCTGCCACCGCCACCTCTGCCTGCCACGTCAGGAACCGTTTCTCCTCTGTGCTGCCCTCTGCCATGCCGCCCTGCTCTGGAACCATCCAACTATGGGCTGAAACCTCTACAAACTGTGAGCCAGAATAAATCTCTCCTCCTTGAAACTTGTGGGTGCCAGGTATTTTGTCCCAGCAGTGAGAAAAGTTTTAAGACACCAGGCCTCAAACAGATTGCATCAATGGAAATGAGAATAAAGACAGGATAAATTTAAAAGAAAGGAACATACGAGCTAGAGCCTCACATGAGGGGAGAAATTTAAAGATGCCTTTGAGAGAGCAGATCTGAAGACATAAAACAAAATTCAACAATCCGACTTTTGAAAAACTAGGCAACACCAGACACTTCACCAACAAATCCACACGCTACAAATAGGCAATAGTCACAAAAAGGTGCTCCAGGCTCCTAAGACCATGGGCTCACGAAGACCACTGTAAGAGTACACTGCAGCCCCCTCAGGAGTCAGAAGCCCAACGCTGCTGAACAGCTGAGCTGCCTGCGTGCAGCACCTCCGGGCGCACATGCTGCCTGTGAGCTCCTGCCGCTAGGTCATGATGGCAGCCTTTCGGAGGCAGTGCCCACCTGCAGCCCCAAAGCCATTTCCTTCTCGCCAAGCACCAGCACTGCAGTCAGACCCGAATACTGGGGCTTTAGTTCAGAAAAACAACTCGCACACTGACATCTTCTGTCCTGAAAGAAAACAGGTGTGATGGGCTCATCCCCACTGCACTAGACCCTCCTCACACGGGAGTTCCGCACCTTGGGAGCTGGAGGCCTCCGTCCTTCTGCAGCGAGACACTCGTGGTTTTAGTTCAGCCTCATAGTGAGTTTTAATGCCGACAGGGAAGTCTTCCCACTAAAAACTGTCCTATTATCTAAAACTAGTATTTTGCACTTTATAGGAGAATACCCTAAACCAATATAATCAGCTGCAGAGCACAGTGGAGCTAACCGAGGGCTGGAACCCACCTCGGACAGCCGAGCAGCAGCATCTGTGTCCCTGCCTCGCCTCACCAGGTAGTCACTGCCCACAGCCCCTGCCTCGCATCTCCCTGCCAGGAGGCCAGGTGTGCCTGCTGTACAAGGCCCCATCCACAGCCTAGCCCTCTGCTGTCTGGATGGTGTGGGCTTGCTTCCAAGGGCACCGCTGGGCACAGTCTCACTGTGTCTAGTATGAACATTCTTACACATGCAATTCTTTTTTTATCTTTTGTTCCTTCTTCAAAGTTTCTGAGTTGTAAAATACAAATTATTCGACTACAAAATACACACAAGATAAAATCAAACTGGTTCCCAAGATGGACCAAAGGCCAAGGCTGCCTGACCCAGATGTTAGAGTGCAAAAGCAGGGTATTAAAAATTCAAATAGCTGGGTGTGGTGGTGTACGCTGAGGCAGGAGGATCACCTCGAGTTCGAGGCCAGCCTGAACTACATAGCGAGACCCCATCTCAAAAAAACAAGGAAAAAAATTATATAATAAAATGATATAATAAAGTACAAGTGTATCCAATGTCAAGAAAGTTAAAAAAACAGAGAAGGGGAGGGGGGACAAACAAGAGCAAATGAGCCCAGAGACTCAGCTCCACAGGGCAGGGCACTGCTCCCACCAGCTCTGATGAAGACAGCTCTGTGAAGTTTGGTATTTGCAGGGCAAACGCCCTTCTGCCTTGGAAGCGTGGACATTACTCTTGGCCCTTCATTCTGTCTTGTCGTGTAAGAGCTACTGCATTTTGACTGGAATTTCACTGGAATACAGCAGCAACTCTGGGAGAACTGCTATCTCAGGCTTCCTTTCCATGAACACAGGAATCTCTACATGAGCCTTCCTACGTGCTCTCCCATGAAGCCTTTCCATGTCTGCTGGGGATTTAGCTCAGTGGTTTCACCCCCTGCTGCGCAAGCACAAGGACCTGAGTTTGATCCCTGGTACCAAAAAAAAAGAAAGAAAGAAAGAAATTATCCATGTTCGCATGTAGCTCTTGATACCTCCTGGGTCTCATTATTCTTTCGTTACGCTTTATAAATTACTGCTGGTGTTAAGAACTGAGTACACTATATTTTGATCTTAACCTAGTTAA
Source organism: Heterocephalus glaber (assembly GCF_053883595.1). NCBI lineage: Eukaryota > Metazoa > Chordata > Mammalia > Rodentia > Bathyergidae > Heterocephalus > Heterocephalus glaber. The sequence goes on along the minus strand of NW_028258173.1, from coordinate 794,570 downwards.
ACTCTGATTTCTTTTGTGTTTACTATGGTAACAGTGTTATCTCCCATGGGGTTCAAGGCTGGTAAGCACAGTAAGAACAAAAGGGCTCCTGCTCTCAGTTCCCTGGCCAGGAAGAGGCAATGCGTTCTCTGGATCTGCTTCATCCTCAGCAGACTGTAGCAAACCAAACTAGTGAAGCAGGAGGCAAGAAGTTCTGAAGCCACTCGGGAGAACATGCCCTGTGGCCAGGGTGAAAAACTTCTTACCTATAGGCTGATCACTGTTACTCTGTGAGAGCAGACATTTTATTTATTATTATTATTATTTTTGGTACCAAGGATTGAACTCAGAACCTTGCGCTTGCCAGGCAGGCACGGCACCACTGAGCTACATCCCTGGCCCATGAGCAGTCATTTTCTAGGAGAAAAACCCAGAACACGAAACAGTCCTGTGCCTGGGAAGGGCTGCTTCTGACGGCTGTGCAGTGAGCGGCAAGGCTGGGGCCAGGAGAGAGCCAAGCACTGCTGCACTGTCCCAGGGGCCACTGCCACCTGCCGGGTGCACACCGACGCTTCCCCGCTTGGGCCAAGGCACCGAAGCGCCTTCTCGGATGCAGACTGCAGGGATAGAACGAGGCACTGGCAAATGCTTTCCACTGTGGGGACCTGGCATTAAGACAACTGTAAATTTTCATGAAATTTTCTGCAGCTCATCCTTAAGATTATTAACAGTGGGGCCGGGGATGTAGCTCAGTGGGGCCGCGCCTGGCTCGCAAGCACAAGGTCCTGAGTTCGATCTCTGGTACCAAAAAATATGTATATTAAAAGTAGAACTGTCAAATATTTTAGACAATATTATTATTCAGATACTGAAAAACACAAATTTGTTGTGGGATGAAACAAAAATTGAAAAACAGGGCTGTGGGTGTGGCCCTGGTTTCAGTCCCTAGCCCTGAAAAACAAAAGCAGAAACAAGCAACTCCTCCATCCCTGCCGCTGGGAAAGACATGGGCAAGCGAGGAGGAGGGCAGACAGACGGGGCTGGGCAGGTGCACGGGTTCCACGGGGACCCCAGGTCCTTCTCGGGGGTGAAGGGGCAGTGCTATCTGCTCCTACACCCATGTTCCACGTGCCCTCACGATAGATTATGGTGTGCACTCCCCCACCTGGACTCCACACAAAAACCTTGCTCTCTCTTCCCCAGACCACTCCAAGTACTTTATTGTCAAACAGAAGCAACAAGTGGTCCAACCTATGTTTTAGGCACGCTAGGATTGGAAAGAACAGCCACAATAGTCTCTAGGTTTTATCCCGCAGACACTTAACTGTTGATAAAAACACTGTCCATCCAGTCTTTCCCCAACACAGCCAATTTTAGTTTATTTCTGCTGTTTCGTGTTTTTAACTGATTGCTCCAACCAGATTCTGGACGGGTGGAATTTCCTGGGCCCTGCCTGAGGCTGCTCAACCTCCAGTCTTTGTCTTCTGGAAGGTCACAGAGCCTCTTGAGCTTGTCCCTCACTCGCAGCCTGGGACACTGTGTTTCCTGGAGGCCTTCGCCACCCTCCGCAGCTGTCACCAGGCCCTGTGACGGCCTGTCTCCAGCAGCCACAGCCACGTAGCTCTGCACTTGGTCCTCCAGTGCAGCCTGAGCCAACCCACACAAGCAGATGAGAGCCACCACACTCAGAGGTGCTTACTGCTGCTCCCAGAAGATCACAGTCCACATTCACCTACCCAAGTGAGACACTGCACAAGGCTGGGCAGCAGGCTGCAGGACATCCTGAAGCACAGAGCAAACAGCAGCACGGCCAGCACCGGCCTGTTCTTCACTGAATGAACTCCTGGACAGCCAGGGCCAGGTGTTTCACCCGACCCATCCCAGGCTCTTACAGGACTGCTTTTCTTCCCATTTGCTGCCAGTCTTCAAAGAGATGGCGTTGCTTACCATATTTAAGCTTGTAAGGTTTAAGTCACTCCCAGCAAAGAAAAAGCCTGCCTTCTCTCACTCTATTCTACTGTCAGAAACTTAGAGCTACGCAAATACTCCCTACTGCCCTCAAAGCTTCCCTGCACCAAAGGCCACCAGGGTGCAGGGACCACTCCCGGAGATGGGGCTGTCTGTGCTGCTCTAGGGTGCTACTTGCTGCATAGATGCTGTTAGAGCAGTGTCAGTCTCCAGCAGCAGCACAGTAAGCAAGTTAGCTTTCGCTGAGGGGAGGCTTCAAAGTCAAACCACGAGCTCCCTTTTCCTGTGGCATGAGGGCCAATGACGCCATTGCAGAGCGGGACGGACTCTCAACAGAGGGATCTGCACAGACAGGGGGACAGCATCCTTCAGACACCAAACCTGTCCCTAGGCGGGGGCCACGCTCACTGAGCCTGGACCTTCAGAAGGACCCGTCCTTCCATGCTACTATCTTCATGACTCTGACATTCCCAAGTCAAATTCCCTCCTGCTCCACCAGCCAAGCGATTTCACATTCCAGAAATTCTAAAAGTGAAACTCTGGCTCCATGTCTGGCCCACTGACTGGCCTCCAAAGCCCCAAGGCCAGGTTTCACAGATTTGCAACAGTGACTTTGCTAGAAAAGGTCATGGGAGCCACCACATTCCAAAGTATTGTTTTATCCAAGAGAAAACTGGACTGTGAGGAGTCTGAAGGAACTCCCCCAGAGGTGTGAGCCATGCTCAGAAAGTCCCCACAGGGTGACCTGCAGCACCACACTGGTGGGACCTACAGTTATCAGTAGCTGTTGTTTCTGTACAATTCACATAAACCCTGGATTTCAGATACTACTGTCAATGAGAAGCTAAGTAAAGTAGTCTTTGTACAGAAAGCCCCAAATCACACTTCTCTTTGTTGGATGAGAGCTTCTGCATCTGAGCCAGTCTCTGAGCAAAAGCCATGACAACTGGTCATGGGTGCAGGCGGCTATCTTCCCCGCTTCCCCCAAGACAAATCATACGCTGCGATTTGTGACACATTTCAACAGGTAAAGGACAAACCTCCTCCCTGCATCATTTTGTAGATTTTGCTCTCGATGTGGAGCTGAGGGTGTTTGGTCTTGACACATTCAAGCTTGATGGCAACTTCTTCTCCTGCAGCAATGTCCGTACCTTGGCAAAGAAAGAAAAGCACAAACATTAATTATCTGGTGTGGACCACACAGCCCAACATTACCGCTCACTGCAGAAATGACCACTGCCTGAATTTTCTAAAATGGACCAAATAATGGCTGGTCGGTACTTTTTGAGATAGCATCATTGGCTGACAATCTGTGGAAAACTGTACTATTTGAAAGGTACAGGAAAGTCTACCCAGGATCCCATCACCCACTTCCATTTGTACCCACTCCACCAGAGCTGCAGGGCCTGTCCCTTCTGGTCTGAACCTTCCCACCAGCCCTGTCAGCTGGCCTCTGCACTCACTCACCAAGGGACACCATGACAGAGCTCCAGGGCACTCTCCATGCTGCCTTGATGCCCTGGGATGTGCCTAGTCCCCTCCCACCAGGAGGGCTGCGTTTTTGTCCCTGCCCGCCCCACTTCAAGCCTGGCCAGGCACAGCACCCTCCAGTACGTAGCTCTCTATTCTGGGCAGTTCTCAAGTGGGTTCAGCTCCCGCACAGTCACAGGAGCCACTCCCCAGCCCAAGTGCTACACAGAGGCTCAGGCAGGCCAAGGGAAGCCCCTTTCGCTTCCCAACGGCACTAGATGAGAAGAATGGACTCTTCCCAAGCCCCAGTGGCACCCCATAAAAAACCCGGGGCACACACCTTTTGTCAGTTTGTGGCTAATACAGTAATGACTAGCCTCTAACTTTGGAGGCAAAATTACACAAAAATCCGTTGCTTTTACGTTGTATCTCTGCTTTTCCCCAATAAGGGCCTGCAGACTCACCAAACACCTCTCCTCTAGGATCACACAGCATCAAGGTTCCTGAGTCCTTGTCTGACCCAAGCCCTGCCTGGACCCAGCCCTCTTCACCCCAGGATGTAACCAAGACCTTTGACAACAGAAACCAAGCCCCATGCTACTATGGCTGTGTCTAGATGTCCCCCAAAGTCCCATGTGCTCATAGGTGGGGCTTTTTCAGAGGTGACTCAATCCAGAATATGTGACTGATACATGGTACAATGCTGGGATTAAAGGTGTGTGATTACTAAATGAGGACACTGATTGGTTTGATGCTGGCCTAATCCCAGTAGTCTACATAGGATATAAAAGGGGCAGAGAAGAGTGGCTAAAGTTCCTTGCTTGCTTGCCTGCCTTCTGCTACCTGCCATGAACTGTTTCTCTTCCACGATGCCCCTCTGCCATGCCACCCTGCCTTGGAGCCAGCCGATTATGGACTGAAACCTCTACAAACTGAGAGCTAAACAAACCTTTCCTCCCTTAACTTAAAGGTGCTGAGTATTTTGTCTCAGCCAGAAAAGTAACACACACGTCTAGCCCTCCTCTCCCCTCAGAGTCCTTCTAAGTAGAAAACTTTCATCTTTCCCAAGAGTGTGGTTATTTGCAAAGGAATGAACACAGGCTCCCACTCCCTGACAGACTACAGTGGGGGCCTGGCTCGCCAGCCCTTGGTAACTGGGTTTCTTGTCAATTGAGACTGGGGGGAGGCGTTGCCACCCATCTCACAGGGGGCTGAGGAGGTGAATGGGATCACAGTTACACGGCACTCGAGTCCTAGGAGAAAAGGCAGAGCAAGGCCAAGCAAGCACCAGGACAACCTGACTTCTGCCACCACCCAGACAACACTTCACAGAGGTGGGACTTTCAGCCCACGGAGACAGCTGTACCAGATGCACTGCTCTCAGCAAGCCCAGGCCCAGAGCCAATTGCCAGTACTGCAGATCAGTAGGAATCACTGCATCTCACTGCTGGTGACTACTTAAGAACTTTGACTCTTTAGGGCACATTAAATAAAAAAAAAAAAAAAAAAAAAAAAGATAGGCAATACATCTTATCCTTCTTGCCTACTGCTGGGACAATCTACCCAATTACAAGAGAAATGACTTCATCTAAAATGTACTGTGCAGATGAAAAATGACCTCCGAGTTCCTCTAAGGACCTGGACTCTGAGCTGAACTCGACAGCAGGGAAGGACAGTGACTCATCTCACTGGTTACATCAGCAACTCCCCGCACCCTGAAGCGGCACAGCCCCTGTAGACATCACCACTACCCTTGCCAGCTGGCGGGTCCAGTGACAGGACAGCCTCAGGCCAGTGAATCTACTGGACCAGGATCTTCAAGAAGGCCAAAGACACCTCCAGCTGCACTACTCTGAGGCTGATAAAGTTCATGTGGGCCACACCCCTACAATCTGACAGTCTCGGGGAGAAATGACCACTGGTGACTGCGCAACACAGTATGAACGGGATTCTGTCATGGGGAAAGGGTGTGTGCTGTGCCAGCAAACAGAGCCAGTGCTCCTGCAGGACCACCGATGACCACCTGTAGAGGAGCAGCTGGATACAAGCTCTGCACACACGTGAGGACAGCACATATGCTGGTCTCCTCCAGGACTACTACCCACTGGGTAGAAGGACCAAGCAGCAGAACTTCAAGTTCTGTGCATCCCACTGTCTCCAGTGTAGACCCACAGGCCTGCAGTCCTGCACCCCTGCCCCCTCCTGGGTTGGCAGCATCCTCCAACACCCATTAGCAATGCTGCTCAAAGTCCAGTCCTGGTACTGCCACTACCACCCACAGGGGAACAAGTAAGAGATCAGGAAGCACTGAGAACTCTGATGGCAATTTGGGATTGCTGCAACAGATTGGAACTTACAAAAATAGGTTCTTTACCACAGGTAAGCCGGAGGAGAACTGCTAGAAGAGACACAGGTACCTGTATGAAAGATTTCATAAAGCTCTGGGTTCTTCATTCAGAACAAAACCAGGTGATGGGCAGAAGTTCATTCAGGTTGTCTGACTATACCAGGGACATTTATCACACCAGACCTTCAGTTCTTTTGTGCAGCTCAACAATCCTGCTCTGCTCTAAGACAGGGCTCACTTACAGGCATAGCTGTCGGTCTGTGTGTAGACACAGGGTAATGCTAGTCCTGGGAAACCAAAATTATCCCTCAAATTGAGGAGACCAAAGCAGCTGGTGAATTATCTGACCCTAATTCAGAGCATGATCTTGTCCTGGGACAGGAAGGGCACTCTGAATTACCAAGCTCGATACTGGTAATTACCACTAAGGACTGTCAACAGAGAAATACAGAGCCCCCTTAGAAGAGTAGGGCAAAGTTCACATTTGAACTTTGTGGAGCAGTGTCATGACTTCTTATTAAAAATACATAAATGAGGGCCGGAGATTTAGCTCAGTGGTTTCACCGCCTGCTGCGCAAGTGCAAGGACCAGAGTTCTATCCCCGGTACCCCTCCTAAAAAAAACCCCACATAAATGGGCTTAGGACATAGCTCAGTGGTAGTGTGCTTGCCCAGTATTGGCCAGGGTGGGGCTTCGATCCCCAGCACAGGAGAAAAAAGAGGGCAGGAGAGAACACTCAAGCAAAACCCAACCCCAAGGTAAATGGCCCTCTGCTCTCATATCCGGCCAACACGCGGGGATACTGTGGTGTGCTAGACACCATGCACAGGGCCTCTCCAGAGAAATCAAGGGAGTGAGGAAAGATAAATCATAAAGAAGAGCCTAAGGCTTGGCTCCCCAAAGACGCTGCATATCTTGGAGCCCAACTTCTCTGTCCATCCAGGTAAGGAGTAGACAGACAAGGCTCTGAGTGAAGAAGAAATGCCTACAGTGGGCAAGAAGAAACCTTCCTTCTACCATCTGGCCCCCAGACCCCACTGCTTGCTTCTAGAAGACAAAGACAAGAGCAGAGCCTAACCCAGGAACTCTGCCATCTTGGCATGCAGTCACTCCGCACACTGGCCAGCAGAGCAGAGCTCCACTTACCACCATCACCACCTGCCTCAGCCTGACCCAGCTCTTCTTCCCTCAGGTTACCCTGTCACACTGGCGGGGCACACAGCCTCTGAAGAGCACTAGCTGTGTTTCCAAATGTTATCAAGTTTGTAAGTGGCACACTGCCAGCGAAAGTGAAGGACTTCTGGTTTCTACTAGCTCAAAAATCTTATCACCTACAGAGCAATGGGCTGACACAGTAAAGGGCACAGAGCTGAGAGGCTGCCTTAAACCTACTTGCAATACCTAATATCCTGTCCGGATGTACTCTTTACAAGCGTGTGGACTTTGGTGCCTTCCAGCCTGGCCCTGAAGAGCCTTCCCCATCTGGCTGGCTTAGACAGAGGACTAGGATTGATCTTTCTAGCTCCCAACAGCAGCCCAAGTCCATTACGTATAATTTCTCAAACCCAAGAATTCGAGAAATAGCCCCATGATGCTGTCCCTATTGAGGCAATGAAGGGGCAATTTTGGAAAAGACATGAAAGAAAACCTGCCAGGGCACCCCATTGCGGCCCTTCCCCTGGCAGCACAGCAGGCTTCAGGAAAGACTGCCCAACACCAGGTGTGGCCTTCTCATTCCATGGGGTGCCACTACCCAACGGAAGGAAACCCTTCCCCTCCTGCCAGTTTCAAACACCTGGAAAAACAGAATGTCCCAGGTGGAAATCCAAACCCTCCCAAGTGCCAAGCTCAAAACAAAACCGGAGGAGTGGAGTGCTTCTGAGAATTATCAAAATGGCAACAGGAAAGGTTTCAATTTACACTCTCAGCGGAATATATAAGACAGTTTTTGAGAGAGGACCCAGTTCCTCAACTCATGTCCAACTGGTGGCAGAAAATTATAGTATATTTGAGTCAACCCATCCCATGGTCTTCAAATCAGTGCTCTTTAACTATGGACTATAACTTTCCCCTGACCTGCCTTTCCAGCCTGTCTTGCTCAAGCTGACATGGCCATTTTGGGGTTCTGCTCCATAGTGGGTGGCTTGAAAGGATGGCAACACAGGCTAAGAGTCAATGCCAATGGGAAAAGACTGTCGATACCCACCCTTACGCCAACAAACAGGTCATCTGGGCACTTCGACCCCAGGACCTCAATGCCACAGCAATCCCATTTTAGCACAGACCTTTCGTCTCGGCAAGAGTGTAGTTCAATTGATCAAGCGCCTTAATGTATGTTCGAGGCAGGTGAGGCCTGAAGGACACAAGTGTGAATGAGGAACAAACCTCACAAAGCCCGCACCCTCTATGAGAACTGCTCACACTTCTGAACAATGTGTGGTGACCAGCCCACAACTGGACTGTCAGGACCAACCTTCACAAAGCAAAGATGTTTGACAAGGTCTCAGAAAACAAAAAGTTTCAAAACACCTACTTTTTGATGCCTACAAAAGGGTGGCTAATGGAGTGACTCTTCAATATATCACCAAGACCCTGAGGTTACAACTTTTGCCAAAATCTATTGTTCTATAAATGAGCCAAACAGCTTCCATTTATCCAGCACTCTGAGACTTCCAAAACACTGCCGAGAAGGCATCTGGCTGACTACTTGGTTATAAATATTTAAACAGTGAAACCTAAATGTCTCCCAAGCATATTTTACCCAGCAAGCCATTACAACAAAAGAACAGGTTCAAGTCCATCACAGGGTATGTGATGATGGGCTGACGCTGTGAGTTAACCAGGCACCAAACGTAGTCAGGAGCTACTCGTGGAGCAGATTCGTGCGAACTTTGTCAGCCCTCCAGGTCTTGGAAGGGAGGGGGTGGGGAGCCAGGCCCTAGGCAAGGCGGGACTGCCTGACAGGTGTGCCAGCCAAACAAAGACAGGCCCGGTCTCTGCGACAGAACATGTTTAACCCTAAACTCAAGCCATAGTCTCTGCCTACACAGCACTGCCAGGCTGCAAGTTCCTGGGGTCTGAAATAACTTATGCAATTAAATGTACTTTAAAATTCCCAACGACATGATTTAAGTCAACCCTTTATTACACTGCACATCCTGTCACTGCTAACCCAGGACATTTTAACCCTAAGTATTTTTCAAGTCTATCCTGAACATTTTAATAGCACAGCTCGTCAGTGCTTCCAATTTTGCCAACATTTTAACACTGACTTTGTCTGCATTCATCTAAATTTAATTCTTGTTTATATCCAGTACCAAGTATTCAACTCGGATGCTCAACACGTACTCAATGACAACTCGAAAGCCAAGGGGCTCTGGACGACAGACCAGGCCAGCCACAGTTTCTAGCTCAAGGGGAACTCTCTCAGTCTCTGTTCAGGCCAAGAAAGAGACCCGGGAGGGCACCGGGCCCCACTAGTGGGGTCAGTTAACTAGAGCTGCCATTGTCGGAAAGGGTAGGACAGCCGGTCACAAGGAGCCAGCACTCAGGACGCAGCCGAGCGTTTCCCCGTTTCTGACCGGGTCACTCCCCAAACCCACACCGCATTCAGGTGGTTCTGACATTTTCCCCCACGTGGGCAAGACGCAGGATCGTGGAGGGAGGGGGCAGGCAGTGGCAGACCCGCCGCAGAGCAGCATGGCCTTTGTTTACCGCGGTGACCTCAGGCGCGAGTGGGGGGAGCCGACGCCCGGCCCCGAGGCCCAAGCCCTGCCCCTCCCCTGGACCCGCAGACCCCAGGCTACTACCCGTCCACCCCGGGCCACAACGCCTCTTTCCCCTGGGTCCTCCCCCGCCAAGCCCGCCACCCCATTGCACTCCGGGCATCTTCCAGGGCCCGCCCGCCGCCCCACTGCACCCTAACCATCTCCGGAGCCCGCAGACCCCCACCCCCCGCCGCGCTCCCCGAGTGGCCGTTGTCGGTAGCCCGGGCTCCAGGGCCCCAAGCGCGGCCCCGGGACGTCCCCAGCCTCACCGAGATAGATGTCTCCGAAGGAGCCGCTGCCGATCTTGCGGCCCAGCCGGTACCTGTTCCCGACCCTGAGCTCCATGGCGGCGCACCGCTCGCTGCTGCTTGCCCGGCCGCTTCCTGGGTCTGCGTTGCGGGAGGCGGCGCCGCTTCTGCCGCGACTGCGGGTCCGGTCCGGCTCCGCCCCCCTCACGGCCCCGCTTTCACCATCGCTTTCTGGCCGCCCCGCCGCTCCCAGCGCCTCAATACGGGATGGATGGGACAGTCCGAGCCCCGCCGCCGCTGCTCCGGCCCCTGCCAACCCCGCTTGCCCTCTCCCCGCCGCGGATGGACTCGGATCTTCCGGGCCTAAACCCCCCTTCGGCTGTCTAAAGGAGCCGCCGCCATCGTGTTGTGACGTCACTTCCCCTAGCAACCCGGGGGCGGGGCCGCGGCGCTCGAAGGCGGGGCCTGGCGCTCCGGCCTCTTCCGGGCAGGCGCCTGAGCACCTAACCTGTCCGGCAGCGCAGTGCCCCAGCTGTTCGCATCGCAGGGCCTCAGGGCATCCTGCCCCTTCTTGCGTGCAGGTTCCTAGTGGTCACGCTAAGACTTATGGTTTGCCCACGTCGTGATCGGGCAACCCCGCTGTTCCTCTCGGCAGACCTGGGAAAGGTGCCTGGCGGCGCCCTGTGCAGGAAGACAGGGGCGTCCCCCGCGCGGGAGCTGCCCGTTCCGAGAGCGATGCAGCGGCCATCTGCAGCCTCACGGGGCTGTGTTGAAGGGGAGTGCAGAGGCTGAGGCCTGGACTTTGCCTGCCTCCAGTGCCATCGGCCTGGGGGCCGAGTCTCCATCGTTCGTTACCTAGTCGCTGTTGGAACTGTGCTTTTTTCCTGACAGAGCGAAGAAGCTTTATGAAGTTCAGGCTGTCGGCCAGCTCAAATCTGGGAAGCCCTCCAGAGACGCCCTCACGGCAGGTACCCGGGAACGGAGAGGGACGCCCTCCGAGGCCTCCCCACCCCTCCAGGAAAGTAGCAACCATTGCCGCGCAGTGCATCGTCTGGACATCAAAGATCTGTACACCTGGTCCACAGGGTACAGGGCAGCATGAGGTCCGGGATGCCCGCTGGACTGGTGGACCAGGAAAGCCGCCGAGCAAAGCAGCACACGGGCCGGGCTCTCCACTTTAAGTGTTTTCCTCACCCCCTTCCCAGTGCTGCAGCCGCTGCCCCAGACAGCTGACAGGGGTTAGGGAGACAGGCAGCAATTCCTGAGTCACAGGGCACTTCCTGGAGACAGGAGACATCAGAAGGCTGGCCTTGACCTATGGCCAGAGTGGTGGGCAGTAAGGAACTGCCCAATTCCTCAGCCTTACGGGAACCAAGGGGGGATTTTGCCAAACTAGTAAAAATAACCTTGTTGGCAGAATTCTCTCATAGCTCTTCTGTTAATGAACAGTTGCCTGGCTCTACTGCCAGACTGGAACCTGAAGGGGCGTGACACCCACGCCCTGGAAATGGCTGGACCAGCCTCTTCCTTAGTAGCTGCTGATCTTGGGCCGGTGCCTCCTCTGGAGATCTTCAGGCCCAGCTTCTACTACCTGTCTCTCCTGCCTGTTCTCTTAATTAGTCAGGAAAACCAGCCAACACAGGGACCAGAGTCCTTGCTCCTGTTTCCTTCTGTGGCCGCAGGGGACAGCACTGGAAGAGGCCTGGAAAAAATCAGTGGTGCTTTTTGTTGTCGTTTTGTTCCCCGTACTGGGGATTGAATCCAGAGAATACTGAGCTCTTAATGTTCACATGATCTCACTAAACTGTCCAGGCTGGCCTTGAACTTGCCACCCTCCTGCCTCAGCGTCCTGGGTAGCTTGGATTACAGGGATGCCCAGCTAGTGCTGCCTTTTTTGAGGGGCACTCACTCTTCAGGGTCCTGAACTGGGATTCTCAGCCCCATTATCTCCATGCGTGCTGCAGGTGTCGTGCCCCAGAGCCACAGCAGTCCCCTTTGTGTCCTCAGTTTCCCCTGTGTGAAGCACACTTTTGGCCCCAGGGCTTGCAGGGGCTGTTGCAGAAGGCTGGTCCCCACTCCTGGCTTCTGCACCGGGGTGCCAGGTCCTCACTGCTCATTTGCTACCCTCTGTCTCTGCTCCACCACTCACTTGTGCAAGAGAAGCAACTGAATGCTGGTCTCCCCCAGGTCCTCTTGGCACAGTGATTGTGCCAGTGCAAGGCACCTGGCTGACGTGACAAGCTCTGCTGGGCACGGCCTTGTGAACCTCCCAGCTCACAGTGACCCCAGGCGACCCTACCCCTGCACCTGGTGAATGACTCACATGGCAGATGCCCAGGGCAAGGCAGGTCCTGCGGCCCAAGCAAGATGGCCAGACAGGTGCTGCCTTCAGAGCTTCCCCACCTCTGGGCGTAGACCTCCCAGCAAGACACTGGCCTGGGCCTCCCCTCCCTCAAGACCTACCCAGGACTACCCAGGTGTGTTCTCGTCGGGGCTGAAGCCCCTCTACTCTTAACCCCAAACCGAAGTGGAAACCAGGTTTTGACAACAGTGCTGGGGTGGGGCCTGAGGGCTTCTCGACTGCACTGGGTCCCCCTGTGCCTGGCAGGATGCAGGGACATAGGTTTGTTCATGAGCCCCCTGTGCACAACTTCACTTCCAGTTCTGCAGGCCCCTCCCATCCACCTGACACTTTGTGATTATAATGTCCTTAACCCAGACTCCTGCCCAGGAGGTCAGGGGTCAGATCCTACATCTGGATGACAAATGGTAAATGGACATCCAGCCTGGCCAACATCCTGTCCTCTTCAGAGAGGCAGAGTGCAAGAGAAGCAAACTGCCAGGCATAGTGATGCAACCTGTAATCCTAGCATTTAGAAGGCTGAGGCAGGAGGATCTCACAAGTTCCAGCCTAGCCTACACAACTTAGTGACTTAGCAAGACCCTGTCTCAAAAGGAAAATCAAAGGGTCAAGGTTGTAGTTCACTGTGAAGGCCATGTGTTTAAATTCCCAAGTACCACACATACACGTAAAAAAGTGCCATTCAGTGTTCTTTTTCTGCAGATTAACAGAGGTGTGACTGATGCTACAGTCAATTTTACATCTTATCACCCCAGAACAGAAGCCTGCACCCAGCAGCCACCTGCCGCTCCCTGCAGGAGTGAAGGAAGCAGTGGTCCCCTCACTGGTGTGGCCAGGCCTGGCTCTAGCCCTCACATATTTATGCTTCCTGTTTGGTCCTCAGAACCCAAAGCAACAGCCCCCGAGTTCATGTACCCCATCCCAGCTCACGGTCCTCGTTGGCAAGCGCCTGATGCTCACCCAGTCTCCAGGAATAAAGGGCGTAGGTGTGTGTGAGCCACATGGGAAGCTGACCTGGGACTGGACACAGGATGGAAGCCACTCCAGGGTCCCCAACACCTCCTGGCCCTCCAGTTCTGTCCTTCCTCCACTGGCCAGCGTGCTCTGGCTTCTAGAAGTTTCTGCTCTTTACAGCTTTCCTGACCCTAACCCCAACCCTACAGTGGGTTCAGCTCCCTACGGGAGGCTCATGCTAACAGGAGGTATGACCCATTCTTTGTCTGCCACAGGTCACAGGCTGTATGTCACTGGCCACTCTAGCGGCAGTTACAGCGGACAGGGCCTCACACAGGCTGTGAGCACCATTGGGTTTCTCTGTGCTACAGTCTGGAGCAGCCGAGGCCACTGGGAGACCAGGCAGCCGCCCACCCAGGACTCAGAGACCACATGTCCTCGCTGTCGCCCCAGTACCCCCTGCAGGAGCACAGCAATGCTGACACTCATGGTTCCTCGAGTGTTGTGCCTGCAGGCTCATTGTGCTGACAGCTGATGGGCTTTGGGGCAGTGACAGGGTCACGAAGGCCCGAACTTCGTCAGATGGATTTATCCATGGATGAGTCCATCTAGGAATGGGCTGTTAGGAAACGGGCCCTGGCTGGAGGAAGGAGGTTCCTGGAATCTGCCTTTGAAGGGCATACCTTGTCACCAGCCCCTCCTCTGTGCCTCTCCCATTCTACTTCCAGGTCATTGTGAGGAGCGGGTTTCTTCCACCATGTCCTCTTCCACGGTGTTTCTGCCTCACTGCAGGCCTAGAAGAAACAGAGCCAAGTAACCATGGGCTGAAACCCTAGACCATGATCCCAAATAGCCCTGCCTCCTGCAAGTTGTTCTTCTCAGATATTTTGTCCCGGAAATGGAAAGCTAACCCTCCTAGGAATCACCACAGTATCACCCAGAAATGGCCCAGAGAAACCAAATGTTTAAAATGTCTGGGTTTTTCATGGCAGCTCCAATTTCAGATATTATGTAAGACTGGATAAAGTGTGCTGTGTCTGTACAATGGAATGTTATTCAGTCTTAACAAAGGAAAGAAATTCTGGCACATGCCACAGTGTGGATGAACCTTGAGAACATTTTGCTGAGAGCACTAAGATGGTAACAAAAGGATACTGTGTTTTCCTCTCCTCCAAGGCCCCTAGAATGGTTCGAGTCACAGGCACAGAAAGCAGAATGGGAGTTGCTAGGAGCTGAGGGATGAGAATGGGGAGTCAGAGTTCAATCATGGAAGACCTGAGTTTTGGTCTGATAAGATGGCTACACAACATTATGCTTGTCTCTAGGGGTGGGATTTTGAAGGGAGCTTTTTGTTTGTTTTGCAAATGCTCAGAATAGAACCCAGGGCCCCACCCATGCCAAGCAAATGCTCTGCCACTAAGTTATACACCCAGCCCTGGTTGCATATTCTGGACGTAATTAGATAATTACATTATCTAATAAGTTAAATAACCCATTCTAAAACAGTTAAGATGAAAAATGGCTGAGACGGTAAACATGTGTCACCATTCATGGGGGAGGGATGGTGTAAAGGAGAGGGCGGCCACACAGGCAGCTCATGCGGAGACACAGACAGGGCTGTGGTGGTGGCCCCCCTCTGCCCCGGGGAGACCCACCAAACTCCACCACTGAGCCGCAGCCCCGGGGGGGCACTGTCAGCACCTGCGTGTCACTGCGCCATCTTTCTGCTGCCTTGGCAGCCCCTCGTGGCTCTGATGGCCCCAGTCGCCGTTTCTTTGCTCACCCATGATGCTGAGAATCTGCACAGCTGCAACAGGTACTATGCCTACTTGCCTGGTTTGCCTGTGTGTGTGTGTGTGTTGAAGCCAAGTGGCGGTAAGGAATGGCAGATGGCAAGAAGGTGGCGGCCCACTGAGCTGAGTGGCTCTGCAGGTGAGGCGCTGCCTGAGGCTCCTCCTGGCAGACCTGCTAGCCTTGGAGGCCAGCAGTCAGAGAAGACAGACCAGGCACAGTGCCAGGAAGCAGCACACCCTTCTCTGAACCAGAGAAATCTATGCTGAAGACTCTCTTGGCTGGGATGTAGCTCAGTGGGAGCATGCACTAGGCCCTGGGTTCTATTCTCAGCACTACCAAAATAATAATAATGATAATAATAGCTCATGCATATTAGCCAAGCACTCTACCACCGAGCTACATCCCCAGCCCAAAGATTCAGCTATTTATTGGTTGACTGATTAATTGATTGACTGATTGAGACAGGGTCTCACTATGTAGCCCAGGCTGGCCTTGAACTCTCAGTGATCCTCCTGCCTCAGCCTCCAGAATGCTGGGATTACAGGTGTGCACCACCACAGCCAGCTCTGCTACAGATAATTCTGTCAGCAGCTGGGGCCAAAGAGTAAGGGGGAGTAAAAACTTCCCAGAGTTTAATGAGGGACGAGGAAGAGACGAGAGGGAACTCATGCCTTCTTCGGCTTCTTCGGATTTCATCTTGTTAGAAAGGGGTGTGAAGGCAAGGTGGGGAAAGCTCGTCTCACCTGCAGACAGCAGTACAGAACACCGCTTGGAGTAGGATGGGGAAGGTGGGGTCTTGGTGGGCTCCCGGTCGGCCAGGAGAGCAAGGGGTACAGGGAGCTGCCCATTCTGGCTAACGGGAGGGAAAGAGAGGCCTTCGAGGTGAGAATCGCTGCTCCAGGTTTCTGTGGCTTAAAGCCAATCCTCTCTGGGAAACAGAGGTCCAGTTTCAGGTATTCCAGGACCAGGTGCCCACCGGCCCAGGTGGGCGTGAGGCTAGGGGTTCAGCAGGGGAAGGGCACAGAAGCCCCTCATTCCTCGGCGCCAGCCTCTCTATGCTAGTGGTTAGGCCGCAGGAGAGATGAGGAAACGGGCCACATCCAGATGACTGGCACCATGCCTAGCCTTCGGCACCCTCTGTGAACTTCCTGGTGGGGCCCTGCTGTGCCTGGCCCATAGCATAGGCAGCCTCATGCTCTCCAGCTGACCACTCCAACTCACTAACTCATCCTCCATGCCAGTCCTGCTACCAAGTGGCGTTCCTTTGCATCCACAGCATGACACCTTCCTAGCACCTGTACTCAAAACACTGGATACTTTGGGGTTAATTACAGACCATGTCAATCTGCCCAGGCTGGGCATGCCACAGTAACAGGCAGCCCTTGGGGACTCAAAGCAGCTCGTTTCTGACACAAGACAAGAAGGACGCAGCCAACGTCTCACACAGTCCAATTCACCAAGTCTGGAGGAAGACAGGCACCCAAGTGGCCTGCTTGAGGCCCTGCTGCCGCTCAGGGACCTGTAGGTGCCAGGGTGCAGGGCGTTTGGAGTGCCCCTGTGCTGGAACCTGCCTGTGAGGTGCAGAAACTCCCCTCCTTGGGCTGGGCAGTTCACAAAGCATCCAGCAGGTGCTGCCCTCAGAGCAAGCGTTACCTCCCTTCCTGGTCCTCGCAGGGTCCCCTGGTCACCTAGTGTGTTGTGCAGGAGCCCCTAAGTATCCTCCTGATGAGCACTTCTCCCCTCCAGCCTGCTGTCCAAACCATAGCCAGGCTTCACCCAAAGAGCAGCCACCCCGTCTCTTCCTGCTGCTTCCCTGCTAGCTTTGCAGACATGGTGCAACTCGGGCCTGCAGGCACCCCAGCTCACCCGCTGCGGGGCTGCCTTAAGGGCCTCATTCGTGCCCTGACCAGCTGCTGTCTGGGGGCCGCAGTGCGGACAGGGCGACTAGGTATGAGGCTTTGAGCTCAGGCAGCAGTGGGCTGGGGCGGCAGGCTGGCCCCTTCTGCTTCTGGCTCTCATTTGCTGCTGTCCTTTTGCCTCCCGCCTTGGGGTGACACAGAAGGCTCTCACCAGACCAGGGCTCTCTGCCTGGGGCTGGTCGGCCTCCAGAACTATAAGAAACAAATTGCTGTTCATTACAATTTTCTGGTATTGTTATAGCGCCAAGCAACAGACTTGGACAGGTGGCCAGTGAGACGAGCAGAGCTACACTGGCAGAGCCCGAGGACCCCGCTCTGCCCCATGTCCGGATATGACTGGCCCTCAGCTCACTGTAGAGCCCCCTGCCTCGTGGAGTTTAAGGAGCTCTGTGGGGTGGGGCCCGCTGGACCCCTGCCCTAAAACTCAGGGCATGCCCGCAGGCAGTTGAGAGATGCTGAATGGGAGGGAGGTATGTGCGTAGGCTGAAGGTCGGGCTGTGGGGCAACACAGGAGGTGACACAGAGCCTGGGCAGCCTGGGGATCTGCTTTTGGCTGCAGGGTGGGAAAGGCAGCTTCCTGGAAATTTGGAGCCGCTGTAGGAGTCAGCCTGGGGCCTGAGCCCTTGTGCCCCCAGGCCTGAGATCTCCCTCAGGAAGTTCCTCCCAGGCCCCCAGGAAGGCCCGAAGAGAGATGTGTAGGAGATTGTTTCCTGTTGGAGCCTGTCTCCATTCAAGTGTGGGCTTTGTGTTGGGGGCCTAGGGGCAGCACAGGCCAACAGAGTGGCTGTGCATTGTGAGCGAATGGCAGTTACCATCCTGATAAAGGGTACCCAGTGGTCCAGGGCCTGGCCTTGCCCCTATTTGCAGCTTCTGGCAGCTTCCCAGGAGAGGTGACCCTCCCTTAGTGTCTGAAGAACGAAGGACAAGCTTGGGCAGAGGGACAGGAGCCATGTGGAGGGCCAGTGGTAGGACGTGGAGGTGTCCCAAGAGTAAGAGGTGGAGTGTGTGTGTTGTGTGCATGTGTTGGGCATGGTAGCGCCCAACCACTGGCCAAGGGTAACTCCAGGAAGTGCTGTGGTCACCCAGGGCTTGGGTAAGACAGAGGCAGCCGTGGGAGCCAAGGAAAGCAGCCCTCAGGTCCTCAGAGCTCCGTACCGGCCTGGTGATGGCTGGGGTGAAGGTCTGCAACGGGGGCCAGAGGGTGGAAACGAGCTCATGCCCCACCTGCTCCCCCCAGCCCAGCAAAGATGGAGGCCAGGGCTCTGCCACCACCACAGGCGGGCACTTAATTCAAATTAATGTCTACACACCCGGCTGGCCGCACTGCCCCAGACCAGTGGCCTCCACGGGGGCTGATTTTGCTCCCCAGGACATGTGACCACTCCTTAGAGAAGGGTCAGCCCCAGTGTCGGCAGGGACAAGCAGAGAGCCCTCGCCAGGCCCACACCTGGGGCAACAACCTGGCCGAGTGGAGGAGGCCTTGGTGGACCTGACTCTGGCTGGGGCCGTTTCCTTTCCTCTGAAGAGGCCAGGTGGATGAGGCCGAGGGCTCCACCATGCCAGCCTGGGCGGGGCTAAGGGGGCCACAAGGGTGGATTTTTTTGAGGCAGGAGCCAAACAGAACAGAGCTGGTTTGGAGCTGACATTTCAAGTGTGAGCTGAGGAGTGGTGGGGAGTGGGGCCCTCATCTCCCACACCCGAACTCTTGGGCCTCACTGGGCCCTTGGGCTGGTATAGCTCCAGACCTTGTGTCTGGAGGTGTTCCAGAATCAGCCGGCCCGGAACTGTGTACCATAGCTCAGGAGCACCTGACCCCTCTGTCCTGGTGCTGTTAGAGCCTGGCACCTCCTCCCTTCAGCCTCAGGCAGGTCACACAGCCTTGGTGGCTTGGCTTCTGCAGAGAAGCTGACATTAGCCAAGGTCCTGGGCCCCTGCCCCACGCTGTGTGCCTGGGGCCAGCACACGGGACGCAGCCAGTTTCTTCTCTGGATGAGAAGCCACCGCTCCATGCTGGTGGGGACGATGTGTACTTACTGCTGTCCCCTGCAGCATGGACAGCGTGGCCCCAAGACGGTGTCCTGTCCTCCAGAGGCAGAAGAGGGGTAGGGGACCCTCCAGGGCTGGGCTGCACTGCTGTTGAGGGGTGAGACGGCTGCAGAGAGGTTTGCCAAGGGCCACCTCTGCTCCCTGCACACAGGACCCTTGGAGTGAGTGGAGGGCAGGTGGGGCCAGCAGCACTGGGTCTGGGGTCTGGGAGCTTGAGGTACTCAAAGACACCTGCTCAAGAGCTTTGCCCAGACTCAGGCTCCAGCCACCATCGCCATCAGAGGCTGGGGGGAGGCCTGCTGCCCAAACCTGTCCTGACCACTGCCTGGACGCATCAGGAGCCCGGCTCTCCCAGCAGTGGGCAGAGTGGCTGCCTGCTGCCCTAGCCATGCCCTACCAGAAAAGCAGCTTCCAGCCTTCTCTTTCATTCCAGGCAGGCCTTCTGAGCCCCTGACGCTGGGTGTGTTCACTGGGTAGTCTCTGGGATGCCCTGTCCCCTGCTGCATGAACTGGGGCTTGTAGCCTCACCCCTGTTCCCCTGGCTAGGCCTGGCCGTCTCACTGATCTCATAGCAGTGCTCTGTGACATGCACCATGGTCTCGCTGTCTGTTGTGAGCTAAAGCTCACAGGAGTGAGTGCCTTTGGCCTCCAACCTTAAGCACCTGCTATGAGCACTGGGTAGGCACAGGTGTAAGGGGCAGCTGCTTGCCTGGGCTGCCTCTTTGGGCTGGCTATGCGGGCTTGGGCTCCCCTTGGCCCACCACCTGCCCCCTCTACCACTGCCTTCTGCCTTCCTTCCTGGGCCTTCCTGCCAGGCACAAGTTCTACCCCACCCCTGCTCAGTAAGCCCCTTCTCGTGGTCCTGATAGGTGGCCTGAGCTCTGGATACCATCCCAGTGCCAGTGTCGGGAAGGCTGTGGGGTGAGGCCCACAGGACTGGGGCTTCTGCAGGCCTGGTCCGGCCTGAACGAAGTCATGGTAGCCCTAGATGCACTGTCCCACTCGGGCTGCAGCTGCTGTCCCCAGTTCCTCCCACCAACGGGAAGGTTGGTCAGAGCAAAACTGGGAGGGCCACACCTGTCCCTGGCCCCTGGGGAATCTCATTCCTCTCTTGTGATTGCCATGGAGCCAGCCGAGAGGCCTGGCCACGGCCTGTCATGTCTGGGCACTGGCAGGCTAGTAAGCCAGCAGGAGTGCACACGTCTGGTGCTGGCATCTGGCATTTGTGCTGATGCCCCCATGGCTGCTCATCTGCATCTCGGGGCTACGATGCAGCGACTGGGCAGTGAGTCACCTGGCGTGCTTTTCCCAGTTCGGATGCCTGCCCTCAGCCCGCCGGCTGCCCTGGTAGCACTCTCTGAGTGGAGAAGGCAGCACAGGTCTGCTCCCCCCAGGGTGGAGCTGTCTCTGAGGGGGTGGGGGCTGGGGCCTGGGGTGACAGTGGAACCCTGCTGCCTCCTCCTTTCTCTGCTGCTGCCTCCTCCAGTCAGGGCATCCTCCCCAGCTCAGCTGGCAGAGCTCCTGGGCCAGGTCTGGCCCTGGCCAGCTCTATCATGCTCCTTGGAGCCCAAGGGCTGGGGTGGGGGAATCTAGGTGCTGGGGCACAGGCTGAGAAACTTCCTGGTCAGCTCAGAATCAGACCTCTGAAACAGGATTTGCGGTGCCTCCTGGGAGGGTAGAGGTGGCTGTTCTAGGTCTAGCACAGCATGGGATACACAGGCGCTAGAGAAAGGATAGCTGTCACAGTTGTTAGAAATAATCACCAAAGAGGGTGTGGCAGTGGCACAGGCCTGTAACCCTAGCACTCGGGGAGGCTGAAGCAAGGGGGTCCCAAGTTCAAGCCCAGCCTGGGCAACTTAGTGACTTAGCAGACCCTGTCTCAAAATAAAGATTAAAAAAGGTCAGGAGATGTGGGTCAGTCGGAAGCGCTGAGTTCAATCCCCACTACCACAAAAAATAAAATCACCAGAAATGGGTAGAATGGCAAAAGCAGCTGACTCAGCTTTGCTCCAACTAAGCATCAGCTTCAGAAATTCAATTCAGAGCAAACCCAAGAAACAAGGGGGAAAAACTGAGGAGGGCCGAGGTCACCGGAGTAAGGGGGTGGGGACAGCCAGGCCCTGCGCTGTCAAGCATGGGGAAGCACCCAGCAGGGATAAAGGCAGCAAAACAGGGCTCACAAGCAGACACGTCACATCACGCAGGAAAGGAAATGACGGCAGACAGCATGCATTTTTAAGCAGAATTAGGAACATTAATATACTTATAAAACTGAAAAGTTAAACGAAGCAGATATATTCCTGGAAAACTATAAAATGACAAAACTAAGAGCAAAAGGAAGCAGAGAACGGAGCAGATGAAGACGAAGGGGCCGTGGGAGCCTGCCCTTCCTGCAGCTCAGAGCAGCTCCACCACGAGCTCCACCTGGCTCCAGGAACTGGCAAATTTCTGTCTCGGACAAAATGTTCCAGAGAGGGAAAAGGAGAGGGATGTGTCCAGCTCGGTTTACGAAGTCGGGGCTGTGTGGTGACAAACTGGACAAGAGCAAACAAAGGGCCAGGAGGGCCAGTTCACTAGGAATTAGACACAAAAACGTCCAAAACGAAGTATTACAAAACTGGAACCAACCGTATCTGAGAAATGGATCTCATGGTTCGGGTTGCTCTAGTTTAATACCAGACATTATCAGTGCAGTTCTTCCAGGAGTAGACTAAAGGAAAAAAATCTAATGGGTAACACAGTAGGCACAGAAAAGCATTTTCCAGCATATAATACATTTTGTTTATAGTTAAAAAGCTTCTAGTGCAATGCTGTGTGCCAGGCCTTGAGTGCGATACCCTGCACCACAAAAAGGAAAAAAATTCATGACCGTGTGGGGGCTGCAAATTGTGCACACAGGGGATGCCACCTAATTTATGTAGCTCTTCTGTCCTCAAGGAGGGGAAGCCTGGCTCCCTGGCTCATCAATTAGGTTGCACAGAGTGGCTTCCCATCAGAGAGTGCAGTATGGAAAGAGGAGGGAGACCTGACAAGCGCTGCCTCGGCCAGGTGCACAGTGTCTACAACAGCGGACACGATGGCGACAGCAAGGACCCTTGAGATGATGTGACGGAAGGGCACTTTACTTCTGTCATCCTGCTTCCCCAACACCTTGAACCCTAGTCTAACCAGGAGAAGAACACTGGGCAAATCCCAGTAGAGAGTTTACAAAACATCTGACCAGCGCTCCAAACTGTGAAGACGAAAAAGAAGCGCGTAAGGTGACAGGATTCAAGGTCCTGCGGGAGCCTGGATGGGATCCTGGGCAGAAAGCACCTCAGGTAAAATGGAGGAAGCATGAATGTAGCCTTTAATGATATGCCAACAAACACAAGTGCACCGTGCTAACAGGGAAACTTGGTGTGGAGTGTGAGAACTCTATTTATTGTAATAAAAACTTTATCCAAAAATTAAAAAAATTACTTTAGGTTCCTGACTGTTCCCCTAGCAGGGCTCTTTCCTGTTATTCCTAGCTTGCTAATAATCATAATAAGAATGGGTATTAAATTTATAATCTCTTGAGATGAAAAAGTACATACACACAAAGCACACCAGAAGGGTTGCTGTGAGTCAGGAGAATGAGTAGATGGAAGAAATGAGGGAGTGAAATATAAATAGATGAAACCAGAGACAGCCTTGCTCTTGGGAGTCGTGATCATATTCCATGGCCCAGGGACTGCAGCTTCATTAAAAGAAAGAAGAAAACTGGTTGTGTACTGAGAAGGCCAGGGGGCCAGCTGCAGAGCCTGGCTGACTTTCTGCTGACAGATGTTGAACCCGTCACAAAGCAGAGGCCTGGCTCTTCTGAGGCACCAACCACATAGTCCCCACTGTGAAATAGTGGGGGATGGATAAAAAATAACAGTAAACTGAAATGTCATGATTTAAGAAACACAAATAAAACTAATTTTGGGGGGAAAAGTTAAAAATTCCTTAATTTTTTATTCCTGGTACCACTCCCACAATTTACAGGGCAATATGCCTGATGTAATGAAAAGAAAAAGAAAAACACAAAGCTGAAACAGATAAAAGACCTCAGGGATGTACATCTAATTGACAATGCATTGCATTCATCAATAGCTGCACTTTTTGGAAACTGTGGCTGTGACAGTCCTGAACCAGAAGGGTTTCCTGTTTAAGCTGCAGTAACTTTTCTGACTGTGGATCATCGTTCCTTCTGTGGCAGAGTTTTACAGTTCCGCTAATGCACTTGGGACGACTGTCTCAAAGGAACCTGCAGCTTTCCTGACAACTCCTCGCTCTCTCTCCTGCTAAGAACTGTAGCCCTTTTCTGTTGTTTTTTTAAAACCTTCTGCTACCATATCCACCACTTCCACCACCAGCTCCATAACCACCACAAGGACTACCAGAGCTTCTTCCACCAAAACTGCCCCCTTTCATGGGTCCGTAATTTGACTGCTGTTGACCACTATAATTTCCAAAGTCATTCTAGTTTCCACCACCACCATAGTTACCACCACCAGAGTTTCTTCCTTCATGGTAACCATCATCTCCTCCTCCTCCACCATATCCACCACCCTGATTTCCGTATCCTGGTCCATGACCACCATAGCCTCCTCTACTGCTGTAACCAGGACCACTGCCACAGTTCCTACCATCACCTCCAAATCCATTATATCCCCCAGCACCTCCTCCGTAACTACCTCTGCTGCCACCACCTCCACCACCATAGCCTCCTCTTCCACAAAGTTTCCACCATGGCCAAATTCCCTCCACCACCTCGAAAGTTTCCTCCACGACACATAAAGTTGCCAGATCCACCTCCATGACCTCTTTGTGATCCAGCAGACTGCATCTCTCGTTTAGAAAGGCCCTTTTTCACTTCACAGTTATGCCCATTAATAGTGTGGTATTTCTGAACAACAATTTTATCAACTGTGTCGTGATCATCAAAAGTTACAAAAGTAAATCCTCTCTCTTTCCCACTCTGCCCATCTTCCATAACTTCTATGGTTTCAATCTTGCCATACTTTTCAAAGCAGTCTCTCAAAGTATATTCTTCTGTATCTTCTTCAATACCGCCAACAAAGATTTTCTTCACTGTTAGATGGGCACCAGGCTTTACTGAATCCTCTCTAG
Source organism: Heterocephalus glaber (assembly GCF_053883595.1). Lineage (NCBI taxonomy): Eukaryota > Metazoa > Chordata > Mammalia > Rodentia > Bathyergidae > Heterocephalus > Heterocephalus glaber. The sequence continues at coordinate 770,577 of NW_028258173.1, read as the reverse complement.
AAACAGCTCTTTGGTTCCACTACAAGCCCATCAACTTTGTGTGGTCGAGCACACATGGCTGCATCCACCTCTTCAACACAAGAATAAGTCTCAAAACCAAAGCCCCTGGAGCATTTTGTTTGGGGATCTCTCATTACCACACAATCTGTGAGTGTGCCCCATTTCTCAAAATGTTCTCTTACGCTATCATCTGTAGTCCTCGAAGCTCCAGCCACCAATAAAAAGCTTCCTCAACTGCTCTGGTTCCTTTGGGTCTTGCTGCCCCCCACCCCCACCCCCTGCGGCTACAGCCAGAGTTGAGCTGGGGGCGACTGGGCAGCAGTTTTACCTCCATTTTGAGACCAGACTCGTCTCTTCCAACTCGAGTTCAATAACGGTCCGAGAGGAAGAGGTCCTAATTTGTAATACCTAGAGAGAAGTGGAAGTATAGAAAGAGGAACAATTACGAACAATAATATACTCATGAAAAATCTTCGTGGGCCTGTTAGATCTAAAATTGTCCAGGGCCAGGGATTTAGCTCAGTAGTTTCACCGACTACTGTGCAAGCCCAAGGACCTGAGTTCGATCCCCACTACAAGAAAAAAAAAATTGTCTTAAGCGACCCTCTCTGGGTATTAACCCCGAGCCCAGGACCTTCCGTGGAGCACTGTGCCTGGACCTGCCCCTGGGAGCCATGCAGAACCAGGCATGAGATCAGAAGGCTGCCTACTTTTTTGAAGCTCTGTTTTCTTGGAAATCTAGAAGCAGCGGTGTGTGTGCAAATGTCCCCTGAGCAGATACGCCTGGCCACAGTTCATTTTGCACATGTGGGCACTCAGATACCCATCTTAGGGTGACCAAATTTAGCAAAGAAAAATATTGTCTAGGATGATCAGATACAGATGTTTATCTGTACTTCAGATAAAAAACTATATATATATATATATTTTTAGTATTTATGTGATGTAGATAAATCTATAGGGACTGACAGATTCCTAGGCTGTGGGGAAAAGGTGGAGGGTGACTGCTAATAGGTACAGGGTTCTTTCTGGAGCACGAAAAAGAAAATTAGGGTACAATCGCCACGACTCCAAATATGCTGAGGACACTGGGCTGTACATTTTAAGTGTGTTCTGTAGTAAGTGCATTGTAGCTCATCAAATCTGTTTGTAAGTGTCCTTAGGACCCGCTGTGCTGATGTACATCTTTAATGCCTGCATTCTGGGGGGCTAAGGGACAAGGATCAAGTCTGAGCTTAGTCTGGGCAATAGGGACGCAATGAGACCCTGTCTCAATAAATAAAAGGATGGGGCGTGCAGCTGAGTGCAAGAGCCCTGGGTTTGATAACCAGCATCAATAAGCGAATGAATGAATTGAGTGTCCCCGGGAGTCCCATGTTCTACCTGGCCATGCCTCCTGCCCGCGGGTCTCGGGGCCAGACGTGTCCTCAATCGACACCCCAGGGCCACACAGCCGGGTTTTCCGTTAGTGACAACTAGAGTCACTTGATTCTGTCACCAGCAGAGTGGGTGCCCCTCTAAGTCAGGACCCCTGACCCACCCGTGACAAGAACGGCCGGTGCTCTGGGCTGACAATCGCCCGCGAGTGTCCTCGCGTCCCGACCTCTGACTGGAAGTTTTCGATCCTCTGGGCCTTTCCTAAGAACACTTGTTCGCCACCCAGTGCTCTGGACAAAACGAGACTGGGTTTGGCCGACGACCTCGGGACCTATCACAGCACTCACAAGACGACCCTCTTCCGAGCCCGATTCCACCGGAAATACGCATAGATTGGCTCTTATTGGCTCAGCCCACGTGTCTGTCTCCGCCCCGATCCCCGCAGACCCGAGCCTGTCGTCCTATGATTGGCCAGACGGCATCATGTGACTGGAGGTGAAGCGGCAGGTCCGAGCAGTCCTGGTTACGGCGGCCCAGGAGGGACAGACCCGGACCCCGCTAGGTGTGGGGTTCGTCGAATCCTCTACGCCGCCCGGGCTCCTGCGAGGAGACCCTGCGGGGTGAAGGATGAGGCCGCAGACCCTCCGGCTGCATGGCCCAGCCTTAGACGGAAAGCGCAGGCGACCTCAGTCCGACCCCGTCACCCTTGGGGACGAAGCCCGGGCCACCTGTCGCGGGCGGGCTCCTGTCGGTAACGGACGCCAGCGGAGGCGTCGGCCGTGGCTGCACACTGCTGGCCGCGTCTGGACGTCTCCTGGCTGCCTGCCTCAATAGCGCTGGGTGGTGCCAGAGTTTGGGAGAGTTTTTTTGTACTGGGGATTGAACTCAGGACTTTGCGCTTGTGAGGCAGGCGGCGGCACCACTGAGCTAAATCCCCGGCTGTGGCTTTCTTCTTAGCCATCCTAACAGACAGGAAGTGGTATCTCACTAGGTTTCAATTCGCTTTTTCCTGATCTCTAGTGATGTTGAGCACTTGCTTCTTTTGAGCGGAACAGGTGTTTGGTTCACCTCCCCCACGCCAGGGCCTCCCGCACGCTAGGCAAGCGCTCTACCACTGAGCCGCGTCCCCAGTTTCAGACATTTTAAAAGTTGACTTGTTTCAACTCTCCCCTCAACAGTGGCATTTAAAATTTTTTAACATTCATTCATTTATTTACTTATTGATTGATTGGTACTGGGGATCGAACTCCGGTCCTTGTGCTTGCAGGGCAGGTAGGGGAACCACTGAGCTAAATCCCCAGCCCTACATTTATTTTTTTAATTGTCAAAAATTGTATATATTTATCGTGTACATGTATTGCAATGTGTATACATTCTGGAATGACTAGGTTAAACTACTTAATAGGCACTGGCTCATATATCATTTTCTATGATGCAGACGCTTAAAATTTATTCTTTTAACACTCTTTGATAATATATTCAAGGTTGTGTGTCTCATTTATTTCTCTTAACATTATGGTCTCAAGGTGCATCCATCTTCCCACAAATGACTCAAGTTTATCTTTCTTTTTGACAGAGTGGTACTGTATTGTTTATAAATACATTTTCTTTACCCATTTTTCTGTTGATGGACATACAGTTTCTCTTATATGAGAAAAATAAAGAGTAAAATAAGTGCAAGAGTAAATATAGAGTAAATAAAGAGTAAAAATAAAGTGCAAAATAAAACATAACAGGAAATAGGGAGCTAGAGCATTCTCAAAGGGGAAGGGATCAAGGGATGGGGAGGGGCTAGGGAAGGGAGGGAGAGGGTATAAAGAAGGAATTGGGGACACGCTAGGCAGTGCTCTACCACTAAGCCACATCCCCAGACTTTAAAAATTTTATTTTATTTTAGGTTTTTTTGAGACAGGGACTCGCTGTGTAGTTTAGGCCAGCCTTGAACTCTTGGCGATCCCCCTGCCTCAGCTTCCCGAGTGCTGAGATTACAGGCGTGTGCACCATCCCCAGCTTCTCACATTTTCTTTTTGGCTGGCTTTCTTTCCACGTACATGGAGATAAGGTAGTTGTGTTTTGGGGAGATCTGAACCCACCGGGCCACAGGCTGTACCAGGAAGCTGGCCGAAGAGGTAGGCTGTGAGGTGCCTCCATGCAGAGGCTCTGGGCATACTGGGGACACTCGGGGGCATTGGGGGAGCTGGGTGGGGTGCCTGTGCCTTTCAGAGAACCATGGCAACCAACCGGTCCCCGGAGCTCGGCGATGTCATAATGCCTGCACGCAAGGTTCTGATGGCAAGGTTCTGATGATGAAGCCCAGCCTCCCTGGAAACTTCAGGCCGCCTGCCTGGGCTCAGAGGAGGAGGAAGAGCTTTACCTGGGGCTGAGATGGAGCTACAAGCTCTTCCCTGGTACCAGAGGACACCCCTGCGGATCCTCATCAGGATGGGTAAAGGGGACCCCAAGAAACCAAAGGGCAAGATGTCTGCTTATGCCTTCTTTGTGCAGACCTGCAAAGAGGAGCACAAGAAGAAGAACCCCAAGGTCCCTGTCAATTTTGCCGAATTTTCCAAGAAGTGCTCAGAGAGGTGGAAGACGATGTCTGGGAAGGAGAAATCTAAGTTTGATGAAATGGCCAAGGTGGATAAAGTGTGCCATGACCAAGAGATGAAAGATTGTGGACCTGCAAAGGGAGGCAAGAAGAAAAAGGACCCTAATGCCCCTAAGAGACCACCGTCTGGATTTTTCCTGTTTTGTTCAGAATTCCGCCCCAAGATAAAATCCACCAAGCCTGGTATCACCATTGGAGATGTGGCCAAAAAGCTGGGTGAGATGTGGAATAACTTAAGTGACAGCGAAAAGCAGCCCTACATCACCAAGGTGGCAAAGCTGAAGGAGAAGCATGAGAAGGATGTTGCTGACTATAAGTCTAAAGGAAAATTTGGTGCTGCCAAGGGTCCTGCTAAAGTTCCCCGGAAAAAGGTAGAGGAGGAGGAGGAGGAGGAGGAGGAGGAGGAGGAGGAGGAGGAGGCCAGCAGCAGCAGCAGCAGCAGCAGCAGGAGGAAGGAATAAAATGTTTCTCTGTCTCCTTGTGAATCCCTTGCGTAGGGCGCGCCGCGACTGAACTCGTAGGTTAAATGACAGCCCGATTTCGAACGTGTGGTCTCCAATGCTCTGGAAGTTGGCGGCAGTTGTTCTGTGTGGCTTGGGGGTCGTCTGGAGCACTGTGAAACTGTATCAAAGCTGTACGTATTTCCAGACATTTTTTAACTGAAAAGGCACTCCGTGTTCTCCTCCTCGCTCTGTGCACTTTGCTGTTGGTGTGTAAAGGCGTTTGAAGATGTCTCTGCCATTTGTTTGTTTTTGAATTTGTAAGGTGGTGTTAACTATGTGGTTATTGGTCAGAAACCCTTGGCCACCAACTGTACATATCTAGAGATTGTAAAAAGAACAAAGCAATCCAGGCAAACCCTCGGTGCCCCCTGCTTGGCGCTGAGGCTGTGGGACAAATGCCACCGGGAGGGGACCATAGAGCTGTCGCTGCGGCTATGGCGGGCGTCCAGTCAGCTTCTGTATATAGTGACCTAGCATCCCGCTGCCCATCTTAGCTGGGGACCAAGAGGGTCAGCTGGCATGAGAAGTGTTTGGATTCCTTTTTTCTTTGGTACTGGGGATAAAACTCTGGTCCTTGCGCTTGCGCAACAGGGGGCAAAACCACTGAGCTAAATCCCCGCCCCCGTTTTGTTTTTTTAGTTAAGTGCAGTAGATGGAAACTGTTTCCAAACAGACTGTAGAACTCTTCATTTTCTGCAGAGAGCCGATGAAGGTTCAAAAAGCTTCTGTATTAAACAGGATTTGCATCGCTGTGTTATTTTTTTGTATATTTAGAATGCTGAAATGTTTTCCAAGTTAAATAAACAGTATTGCATTAAAAAAAAAAGGAATTGGGATGTGTTATATACATACACGTCCCAACTTCCCACATGGAAAGTTAACATGGATTACACACGTGTACTAATAAACTAAAATACAAATTTTAAAAACATTTTATACTTTGTCATTAACTATAGTCACAGTATACAATAGTCTCTCGATATGATTCAGCCTATGTAACCGAAATCTTGTGTCCTCTAACCTGTATCTCCCTCGTCAGCCCAACTCCCTAAGTGCATAGTAATCACTGCTCTCCTCTCTACCTCTGAGTGTAACAGTTTGAGACTCTGCATCTGTACCCGCTAATCCTGATGCCAACATCCCTAGATTAAGAGGTGCCTAGCAGATTGTCGCAGCGTGCTCCTGGTGTGTCTGGGTGGGTTTTCGAGGTGTGGTCTTGGGTCCTGAAATCGACGAAGGACAACCAGCCTGGTCTGCATATCAAGACCCTGTCTCAAAATTTTTTCTATTTTAACACAGGGTCTTGTTAAGCCAGTAAATCACCAGGCTGGGCTTGAACTCATGGTGATCCTTCTGCCTCAGCTTCCCAGAGTGCTGGGGTGACAAGCATGCACCACCATGCCCAGCTGGGCTTTTCTTTAAAGCTGAAATAAATATATATGTGTAATTTAACTTACCCATGTTGATTCCATGTCTTGGCTATTGTGAATAATGTAGGGCAGGGAGTGTAGTTCAGTGATAATACACTTGCCTAGCATGCATGAGCCCCTAGGTTTGAGCTGCAGCACCCCCAAAAGAAATGTACTATCACAGATAATTTCCAGGAGTGCACATACCTGAAATGATGAGATGAAAAAGGAATCTTCAAATGTCAAGCACTGTGGATAAATCCCTTGAATAAAACAACGAAAGTAGAGTCTAGTGGAACTACCTAAAATTCTGTGTTGCAAATAGTGTTGCCATAGGGATCCAGCTTGGCATGACTACCGCCTTTGGGTATAACTGCCACCTTGCCTGCCAGGTGACCCTGGCCCACACCCCAAACTCTATAAGACAAAGTCTTTAAGATACCCCCCCATGCTGGGACTGTTTCCTAAGTGACCTTAGGCTTGTTAATAGTTTCCAAGAAAGGGCAAGTGTGTTTAGGGTGGCTGTGAGTCACTTCTCACAGCATATAAACCCCTTCCTCCTGCTGTGGGGTACAGGGAGCCTCTTGTCTTGTGCTGCCCAAGACACACTTTTGTTCATAAGTCCCCACTAAACTACGCTTTGTGCAGTTTGGGATCTGTCTGTGTCTTTTGTTAGATGGCACTTTGCAAGGTTGGTTCTCCCTACTTGGATGGGCTTTCCCATTTTACATTTTATTTACCTTTCTATTGTGTAAGCCAATTAAAATGTTACATTTGCCCAGCACGGTGGCATACGTCTGTAATCCCAGGCTGAGCCCTGTAATCGGGAGGCTGAGGCAGGAGGATTGCTCTGGGGCCAACCTGGGCTACATAGTTCAGGGCCAGCCTGGGCTACATAGTTCAAGGCCAGCCTGAACTACATAGTGAGATTCTGTCTCAAAACAAAAACAAGGGCCGGGGATTTAGCTCAGTGGCACCATGCCTGCCTTGCAAGCACAAGGTCCTGAGTTTGATCCCTGGTACCAAAACAAAAACAAAACAAAACAAAAATAAAATGTTACATCTGAGGGACTGGGGTGTAGCTCAATGGCAGAGCATTTGCTTAGCATGCTGGAGGGCCTGGGTTCAATCTCCAGCACAGGAAATCAAAATGTTACATATGAAAAAGCATAACTTCTGATTTCTTTCTCTGGATGCAAACACCCCCCACCCTGGTCTTGGAACTCTGATCTCCGTGCTCCTGCTGGCTGCTGCCTCCCCCGCCAGCCTCCATCTCTCCCTCTGCCCTCCGCCCCCTCTTCTCTGCTCAGGCCTCCTTGTCAGAGGACCTCCATGCATCATGCTGGCAGTGTTCCTGACTTTGGTCCTTACGGGTCTTCCAGGTACAAAGAACACACCCAGTCACTCTTGTTTTTTCTGACAGAGGGAGACGGATGCTAGTGTGATCTAAGACGTGAGGGGCTGGCAGGAGTCTCACCTCGTGCATTAGATTTCTGGGTTCCATCACTCAGGGGTTATCGAATCGTTACTTTCAGTTGTTCCCCACCGGGCTCACCCTGATGAAAACAGTAGGAAATCAGGCAACTGCTAGCTTCCCCCGGAAGGGTGACTCGTCCTGCGATCTTAGTGGGCAGAGCACAGTGGAGTCTTGCGTTGGCTGCCCCTGATGGCAAAGAAGGGAGACAGAGGAAGGAGCAGAGACAGCAGCTGCGGTAGGGTTCTGGAGGACAGGGGCTTCCCACCAGGTGAGTCATTCGCTGGAGGGACGTCACAGGGAGCATTCCCGGCCAGCACCAGATGCTCACGAAGCTGGAAGGACTGTTAGTGTTTCATCTTTTATGATGTCTGTCAGAATCATTGGAATCAAATGCAAAGAGTTGGGGCCGGGGATTTAGCTCAGTGGTGCTGCCGCCTGCCTCCCAAGTACAAGGTCCCAAGTTCAATCCCTGGTACCAAAACAAAAAAAAAGAAAAAAAAAGCAGAGAGTTTTCTGAGCTTAAATTCTTAAAATTTCCAATAAGATTTTCAGCATGCTTTTGTGAATTATAAGCTGAGTTAAAATGTGCAAACACAGGGCCCTCTTTTCCCTTTCCTGCCACACCGAGGGACAGCTCTCTCAGGGCGAGTGTAGTGCTGATCTGGCCCCTGGGTCCCCTCAGGTCACACCACGGAGACCTGGCCAGGAGCCCCTCAGTCCAGCCTGAGTGGCTATGCAAGGCCGGGCGGAGGGAAGGGAGCCCTGCAGGGCCAAGGCGGGCTGCTCCAAGGGACTGTGGTGCCCATGAAGCACACAGGAGTGGGGCAGCTGGGCTGGGGCTTGCCTGACCCTATCCTGGAGCCGAGGTGTCTGTTGGGACCTGGCCTCCTGCCAGCAGAGGCAGTTCTTTCCTCTACGCGCCTGTCATGCTGTGTCACTACCAAGGATGTTTGTTTTGACAAGTTGGTTTCTGTTCCGATGATTTGCCTCAGACAACAGCTACTGGAAGGAGAGATGACGTGTCAGGGAGCTGGAGCAGAGGAGACACTGGGCCCCATGGCAAGGAAATGACCACTCGGAACCCTAACCACGGCAGGGTTGAAGGGCTCAGTCTGGTGGAGCCCAGAGCTGCAAGAAAAAGTGCTTCTCATTCGGCTGAGTCCCTCCCTTGCCCCTGCAGGGGGTCCCTGCTGGCGGGTCACCCCAGCAGGAGGCTGCCTGTAGAAGGCCCTCCACAGGGCAGAGGGGCACATGTATGAGGCCCTGTAGGTGGCAGGCTTCCTGGTGGAAACAGCATGAGCCGCCTGCTAGTGCGACCATGGGTGCTGGCTGGGTGAGAACACAGCATGAGGGTGTCGTCAAGGCCAGGATGGCACCAAAATCACTGAGGCCCACAGTGGCCAGGCTGAGGAGAAGTAGGTCCTGGGGGGCTCTGGGCAGGGCTGCCAGCCAGCTGCCCTTCAGCCTGCCGGCAGGCCTGTATTTTCACTCCTGCAGGGCCAAGGGCAGACGTGGGGGAGTGAGCGATAGGTGAGGATGGGATTGGGAACTGAGTTGGAGGAGACGCTCTAGATGTTTAGTGCTCCTCTGTGGTGCTGGGACTTGAACACAGGGCCCGGTGGGTGCTGGGCAAGTCTTCTGTCACGGAGCTACTCTCAACCCTCGTGTTTATGGCAGACCCGAAAGCCCAGAAATTCACAGTGAGAGGAGTTCCAGGCTAGAGTTCCCGAGGACGGGATGTGGGAGTCCCGGCCTCAAGGGACCATGAACTCGAGGCAGTGAATCTCAGAGGTGCTGTCCAGGAGGTGGGGCGTGGGACAGCCGTCAGGGGTCACGCAGAGCAGCCAGTGCCCCAGGGGCACTTAGGGTTCATGGGAAATGGGGGACTCAGAAGGTGACCTAGTCTCCCGTGACCATGGCTGGCCCTGGGGACAGGAGCCTGCGGCCCTGGAGGGCAGCCTGGGGCTCCAGGCTCCAGGTGGGGATGAACTTGCCTGGCTCTGGAGCCCAGAGGAGAAGACAGCCGCTTTCCTCCTCCTCCCTCGGCCCCACGCTGGAGCCCGTTCAGGGCCGCCTCAGCCCCACCGCTACAAAGATTCCCAGTAGCTTTCCAGTAGCTAATGAAAATACAAACAACCCTAGAGGAAGTCCAGGGCAGAAATTCAAATGGCAGAAAGGGACAGAGGATGGGAGGTCCCAGTGGCCCTTTCTCCCCCGGAGCAGTTCCTTCTGGACCTTGGGAGCCCAACAAGCTGGGGGCAGCTCCTGTGGGCGTACCACCCTGCTTGGGACATGCCTTCGCCCTCTGGCACAGGCCTCGCTCTCCTCCCTCCTGCTCTCCTTTCTTGATTTTCAGACAGTGGAGACATACAGGAGAGGACTGAGGAAAAACTGCTTCCACTGTCTTGCTGCCCAGAGTTCACCAAGGCAGCATCCTGCAGTCCACTCTGCCTTTCTCCTCAATGAGCCCTGGCCCTCGATGTTTGAGGGGACTGTCTCCTGCTCTGTGCTGTCTTGCCTCCAGAGGACAAGCGGCCCTTCTCAGAGCTGTAGCCAGGTTGCACTCTGAGGGCTGGCCTGGCTCTGGCTCCAGAAAGACAGTGACAGCCCACAGTGTCCCCTGGACCTGGGGAAACCTGCTCAGCCACTGCATGGAGATGGGGGTTGCACTGAGAAACCATCCGGGAACCTGTTCTGGGTGGTCAGGGCTGTCCGGGGTCAGGGTAGGCAGGGGCCGGCCCAGGATTCCAGTGCAGGGAAGGGAGGGAGCCCCGTGGAGGTCACAACCCAGGCCGAGGTGTGGTGGATGAAACTGCCCCTTGTTCAGATCCTTCCTCAGCCCCTTCACTCTGCACAAAGCCACTCTGCCCGGCGCAGACATCTTGGGAATGAGAGGGTGGCTGGGCTGAGATGGGCAGTGCCCAGGGTGCTGGGCAGAGGCTTGGGAAGCAGCACAGGCAGACCAGGCAGGAGGGAGGCCAAGATGGACAGGGGGAACAGGGCGGGCCAGGAGCGGCCGATGCTGCATGTGGGAGAGCTCAGGGCAGGCTCTCTGGGGAAGGGGAGGCTTTCCAGACTGGGTGACAAGGAACAGAAGAATGATCCCAGAGGAGACAGCACAGTAGGAAAGGGGCAGCCAGCCTCTGACCTGGCATGGGAGCAAAGAGCAAGGTCCAGGCAGGGGTCCTAGATGTGTGGGAGCTGGCCTGGGGCACACAAGATAGTTCACCCTCCTTCCCACATGGCCACGGGCCCAGGACTAGCCTTGTCAGGGGCCACCTTCCCACACTAGGTGGCAGGCCAGAGGGAGGGTGTGTCAGAACATCACAGGGGCTCCACGGCCGGGCATGGCAGTGGCAGGAGCAGTGCTGACTCCCAGGGCTGACCACTGCTTTCTAGCCCCCGGCTGCCCAGCTCAGCAGGGGACAGCCCCTTGGGGGGGGGGGCGAGCTCCAGGGCATGGTGTTATAGACAGCCAAGTGACATAGAAATATTACAGTTAGGGCCAGGGATTTAGCTCAGTGGTTTTGCGGCCTGCTGCGCAAGTGCAAGGACCTGAGTTTGATCCCCGGTACCAAAAAAAAAAAAAAAGAAAAGAAATACTACAGTCAGACAGGATGGGCCCTCCAGAGAGTCAGTGCAGAGCACATCACAGCTGTGGCTGGAGGTGCATTTGTTGAAGGCCAGCCAGGTCTCAAGGTAAAGGTGGAACGACCCGGCCGCCGACGTGCCTCCTGAGGGATAAGCAATAAATTGAAGATTGTACTAGAATTGGGATCACCTGGTTCAATAAAGTATAGGTAGCCATCAGTCACCCAGGTGGGTGACCAGGACCTCCTGATCCATCCTTTCCTTGAAAGCTCTTTGTTCTTTCCATGTACACTTGCTATGTGACCTGCTTCCCCATTGGATCAATATTACCTAAGCAGCTATACTTGTAATCTTGTTGGTTGATCATAGTTTTGACCCACGTTGTACCCACCTTGTGATTTTGTTTTATTAAACTTCCTTTGGGAAGTGGGCTTGTTGACAACCCACTTTCGGGTCCCCTCCTGCCTCTCAGGAGCTATCTCTCTCAATAAATTTTTCTACTCAACCTCAGTTGTTTCTTAGAATTCATTCTTCGATTTTGGGGAACATGAACTCAGTGTATCTGACATATAGCAGGTTGGGAGTGACATTTATTCCCTCTGTATCAGACGAAGGCTGAAGTCCTGCCCAGATTCAGCCTGGTTTCTAGTGAGGCCCCACCCTTGGTGCTTAAGGCAGAGGTGGTCTTTGGACTGCCGCGGCTGAGGTGAGCCTATGGTCTGTGGTCTCTGCCCTGTGAGCAGGGACCAGCTGGTGCATTAGACTCCCAAGATAAAGGTCCTCTCCTGTGGTGGGCAAGGTATGGCCTCAGCTTCCTGCTCTGCACCCCTTCTGTGTGAGAATGTGGGTTTTCCCAAGCACCCTGCTGTTCCAGTGCAGCTCTCTGGGCATTAAATGAGTCACCCCATGGCCCACAGTGGGAGGGAAGGGATGTGGGGGCTCCAAGCCCTCTGCCCCTGGAGTCGAGTCTGTGGGGCGTGCATTGGGGAGCCCTGGGGGCCCTTTTGTCTTTCATCCCTAGAATGGGTGTCAGCTCCTTTTTTTTTTGCTGTTCTGTGCTGAGCTGCCTGGCACAAGTAGGTGTCCGCTGAGGTGAGGATGACTCTGTGTGGCACCCTCGAATCGAGGCAGATGAAGACAGAGATGGGGCCTCCCCTGACTTCTGACGCATGCCTCCGTGGACCCAGGGTCTCCAGGGTCTCTCTGAGCAGAAGGGACCTTCCTGGGGGCTGATGTTAGACACAGGTGACGGGAAAGGTGCCTCGGTCCTGAAGGCACCTCTGGGTCCCCTGAAACTTGCCCAGTTCAGGGCTCTTTGGGGATGGAGCTTTTTTCCAGCTGGGGTCCCAGTTCAGAGAAGGGGCCAGGGCCCTGGCACCTGGGGCTGGTGGCTGCCTGGTCCCCAGCCTGGCCCCCCCGCTGTGTCCCCAGGCCCTCTACCGGCTCCCACAGGAGCTAGGTAGACCCCTCACGACTGCTCTTGCCTAACCCTCCTGGTCTTCCAGGGCAGCCGTCAGGGCACTCGGGGATGCCCAGAAGCCCGGGGGTTTAGGGTGGGCTGGGCTGGCTGCCACTGCGGTGTGAGATGTGGTAAGGCAGGCCAGGCAAGAGTGACAGGTTGGCAGCTGCCTCGCCTGGACTTGCAAACATGACATTTGGACCTGCACGGAGACAGGAGCTGAAAGCCATGTCTTCCCCTGGGTCACTCTGCTTCATCTCAAAGCTCACACAAGGAATGCAGGGCCTGGGTCTCAGCCCCTGGCCCTGGCTGAAGCATGTGTTCTGCTGTTTGAGCCCTGCTCCCCCCTCCCGGAGTGGGCTTTGGGGGCTCTGGAGGCAGAGATGGGGAGTCCGTGTCCCACCTGAGCAAAGGCACCTCCGTGGGCCTTGGGGTCCTCCCAGAGGAAGCCCTCCTTCTCAAGTTGCCCATGGGGTGAGGACCAGGTGGCCTGGGCAGACAGGCATCCTTTGGGCCTTGATGTCCAGGCCTGAAGGCTGAGGTAGCAGCGGGGCCCCAAGCTTAAGGCAATCTGCTAG